>NW_028188235.1:0-185000 GCF_964204655.1 Triturus cristatus
TAACTATTACTCTGGCCTACTGGTTAAGGGATTAACTCTTACTCTGGCCTAATAGCTAAGGTCTTAACTCTTACTCTGGCCTACTGGTTAAGGTCTTAGACTCCTACTCTGGCCTAATAGCTAAGGTCTTAACTCTTTCTCTGGCCTAATAGCTAAGGTCTTAACTCTTACGCTGGCCTAATAGCTAAGGTCTTAGACTTGAACTCTGGCCTACTGGTTAAGGTCTTAACTCTTACTCTGGCCTAATAGCTAAGGTCTTAACTCCTACTCTGGCCTAATAGCTAAGGTCTTAGACTCGTACTCTGGCCTAATGGTTAAGGTCTTAACTCTTACTCTGGCCTAATAGCTAAGGTCTTAGACTCGTACTATGGCCTACTGGTTAAGGTCCTAACTCTTACTCTGGCCTACTGGTTAAGGTCTTAACTCTTACTCTGGCCTAATAGCTAAGGTCTTAGACTTGAACTCTGGCCTACTGGTTAAGGTCTTAACTCTTACTCTGGCCTAATGGGTAAGGTCTTAACTCTTACTCTGGCCTAATAGCTAAGGTCTTAACTCTTACTCTGGCCTAATAGCTAAGGTCTTAACTCTTACTCTGGCCTAATAGCTAAGGTCTTAGACACGTACTCTGGCCTACTGGTTAAGGTCTTAACTCTTACTCTGGCCTACTGGTTAAGGTCTTAACTCTTACTCTGGCCTACTGCTTAAGGTCTTAACTCTTACTCTGGCCTAATAGCTAAGGTCTTAACTCTTACTCTGGCCTAATAGCTAAGGTCTTAACTCTTACTCTGGCATAATAGCTAAGGTCTTAACTCTTACTCTGGCATAATAGCTAAGGTCTTAACTCTTACTCTGGCATTATAGCTAAGGTCTTAACTCTTACTCTGGCCTACTGGTTAAGGTCTTAACTCTTACTCTGGCCTAATAGCTAAGGTCTTAACTCTTACTCTGGCCTAATAGCTAAGGTCTTAACTCCTACTCTGGCCTAATAGCTAAGGTCTTAGACTCGTACTCTGGCCTACAGGTTAAGGTCTTAACTCTTACTCTGGCCTACTGGTTAAGGTCTTAACTCTTACTCTGGCCTAATAGCTAAGGTCTTAGACTCGTACTATGGCCTACAGGTTAAGGTCTTATCTCTTACTCTGGCCTACTGGTTAAGGTCTTAACTCTTACTCTGGCCTACTGGTTAAGGTCTTAACTCTTACTCTGGCCTAATAGCTAAGGTCTTAACTCTTACTCTGGCCTAATAGCTAAGGTCTTAGACTCTTACTCTGGCCTAATAGCTAAGATCTTAGACTCGTACTCTGGCCTACTGGTTAGGTCTTAACTCTTACTCTGGCCTAATAGCTAAGGTCTTAGACTCTTACTCTGGCCTACTGGTTAAGGTCTTAACTATTACTCTGGCCTACTGGTTAAGGGATTAACTCTTACTCTGGCCCAATAGCTAAGGTCTTAACTCTTACTCTGGCCTACTGGTTAAGGTCTTAGACTCCTACTCTGGCCTAATAGCTAAGGTCTTAACTCTTTCTCTGGCCTAATAGCTAAGGTCTTAACTCTTACTCTGGCCTAATAGCTAAGATCTTAACTCTTACTCTGGCCTAATAGCTAAGGTCTTAGACTCGTACTCTGGCATACTGGTTAAGGTCTTAACTCTTACTCTGTCCTAATAGCTAAGGTCTTAGACTCGTACTATGGCCTACAGGTTAAGGTCTTAACTCTTACACTGGCCTAATAGCTAAGGTCTTAGACTCGTACTCCGGCCTAATGGTTAAGGTCTTAACTCTTACCCTGGCCTAATAGCTAACGTCTTAACTCTTATTCTGGCCTAATGGTTAAGGTCTTAACTCTTACTCTGGGCCTAATAGCTAAGGTCTTAACTCCTACTCTGGCCTACTGGTTAAGGTCTTAACTCTTACTCTGGCCTAATAGTTAAGGTCTTAGACTCGTACTCTGGCCTAATTGCTAAGGTCTTAACTCTTACTCTGGCCTAATAGCTAAGGTCTTAGACTCGTACTCTGGCCTAATGGTTAAGGTCTTAACTATTACTCTGGCCTACTGGTTAAGGGATTAACTCTTACTCTGGCCTAATAGCTAAGGTCTAAACTCTTACTCTGGCCTACTGGTTAAGGTCTTAGACTCCTACTCTGGCCTAATAGCTAAGGTCTTAATTCTTTCTCTGGCCTAATAGCTAAGGTCTTAACTCTTACTCTGACCTAATAGCTAAGGTCTTAACTCTTACTCTGGCCTAATAGCTAAGATCTTAACTCTTACTCTGGCCTAATAGCTAAGGTCTTAGACTCGTACTCTGGCCTACTGGTTAAGGTCTTAACTCTTACTCTGTCCTAATAGCTAAGGTCTTAGACTCGTACTATGGCCTACAGGTTAAGGTCTTAACTCTTACTCTGGCCTAATAGCTAAGGTCTTAGACTCGTACTCTGGCCTACTGGTTAAGGTCTTAACTCTTACTCTGGCCTAATGGTTAAGGTCTTAACTCTTACTCTGGCCTAATAGCTAAGGTCTTAACTCTTACTCTGGCCTAATAGCTAAGGTCTTAGACTCTTACTCTGGCCTACTGGTTAAGGTCTTAACTATTACTCTGGCCTACTGGTTAAGGGATTAACTCTTACTCTGGCCTAATAGCTAAGGTCTTAACTCTTACTCTGGCCTACTGGTTAAGGTCTTAGACTCCTACTCTGGCCTAATAGCTAAGGTCTTAACTCTTTCTCTGGCCTAATAGCTAAGGTCTTAACTCTTACTCTGGCCTAATAGCTAAGGTCTTAACTCTTACTCTGGCCTTATAGCTAAGATCTTAACTCTTACTCTGGCCTAATAGCTAAGGTCTTAGACTCGTACTCTGGCCTACTGGTTAAGGTCTTAACTCTTACTCTGTCCTAATAGCTAAGGTCTTAGACTCGTACTATGGCCTACAGGTTGAGGTCTTAACTCTTACTCTGGCCTAATAGCTAAGGTCTTAGACTCGTACTCTGGCCTACTGGTTAAGGTCTTAACTCTTACTCTGGCCTAATGGTGAAGGTCTTAACTCTTACTCTGGCCTAATAGCTAAGGTCTTAACTCTTACTCTGGCCTAATAGCTAAGGTCTTAGACTCGTACTCTGGCCTACTGGTAAAGGTCTTAACTCTTACTCTGGTCTACTGGTTAAGGTCTTAACTCTTACTCTGGCCTACTGGTTAAGGTCTTAACACTTAGTCTGGCCTAAAAGCTAAGGTCTTAGACTCGTACTATGGCCTACAGCTTAAGGTCTTAACTCTTACTCTGGCCTACTGGTTAAGGTCTTAACTCTTACTCTGGCCTAATAGCTAAGGTCTTAACTCTTACTCTGGCCTAATAGCTAAGGTCTTAACTCTTACTCTGGCCTAATAGCTAATGTCTTAGACTCATACTCTGGCCTAATAGCTAAGGTCTTAACTCTTACTCTGGCCTAATAGCTAAGGTCTTAGACTCGTACTATGGCCTACAGGTTAAGGTCTTAACTCTTACTCTGGCCTACTGGTTAAGGTCTTAACTCTTACTCTTGCCTACTGGTTCAGGTCTTAACTCTTACTCTGGCCTAATAGCTAAGGTCTTAACTCTTACTCTGGCCTAATAGCTAAGGTCTTAGACTCTTACTCTGGCCTAATAGCTAAGGTCTTAGACTCGTACTCTTGCCTACTGGTTAAGGTCTTAACTCTTACTCTGGCCTAATAGCTAAGGTCTAAGACTCATACTATGGCCTACTGGTTAAGGTCTTAACTCTTACTCTGGCCTATTGGTTAAGGTCTTAACTCTTACTCTGGCCTAATAGCTAAGGTCTTAGACTCGTACTATGGCCTACTCGTTAAGGTCTTAACTCTTACACTGCCCTACTGGTTAAGGTCTTAACTCTTTCTCTGGCCTAATAGCTAAGGTCTTAGACTCATACTCTGGCCTACTTGTTAGGGTCTTAACTCTTACTCTGGCCTACTGGTTAAGGTCTTAACTCTTACTCTGACCTACTGCTTAAGGTCTTAACTCTTACTCTGGCCTAATAGCTAAGGTCTTAACTCTTACTCTGGCCTAATAGCTAAGGTCTTTTCTCTTACTCTGGCCTAATAGCTAAGGTCTTAACTCTTACTCTGGCATTATAGCTAAGGTCTTAACTCTTACTCTGGCCTACTGGTTAAGGTCTTAACTCTTACTCTGGCCTAATAGCTAAGGTCTAAACTCTTACTCTGGCCTAATAGCTAAGGTCTTAACTCCTACTCTGGCCTAATAGCTAAGGTCTTAGACTCGTACTCTGGCCTAATGGTTAAGGTCTTAACTCTTACTCTGGACTAATAGCTAAGGTTTTAGACTCGTACTCTGGCCTACTGGTTAAGGTCTTAACTCTTACTCTGGCCCAATAGCTGAGGTCTTAACTCTTTCTCTGGCCTAATGACTAAGGTCTTAACTCTTACTCTGGCCTGATAGCTAAGGTCTTAGACTCGTACTCCTGCCTAATGGTTAAGGTCTTAACTCTTACCCTGGCCTAATAGCTAACGTCTTAACTCTTATTCTGGCCTAATGGTTAAGGTCTTAACTCTTACTCTGGCCTAATAGCTAAGGTCTTAACTCTTACTCTGGCCTAATAGTTAAGGTCTTAGACTCGTACTCTGGCCTAATTGCTAAGGTCTTAACTCTTACTCTGGCCTAATAGCTAAGGTCTTAGACTCGTACTCTGGCCTAATGGTTAAGGTCTTAACTATTACTCTGGCCTACTGGTTAAGGGATTAACTCTTACTCTGGCCTAATAGCTAAGGTCTAAACTCTTACTCTGGCCTACTGGTTAAGGTCTTAGACTCCTACTCTGGCCTAATAGCTAAGGTCTTAACTCTTTCTCTGGCCTAATAGCTAAGGTCTTAACTCTTACTCTGACCTAATAGCTAAGGTCTTAACTCTTACTCTGGCCTAATAGCTAAGATCTTAACTCTTACTCTGGCCTAATAGCTAAGGTCTTAGACTCGTACTCTGGCCTACTGGTTAAGGTCTTAACTCTTACTCTGTCCTAATAGCTAAGGTCTTAGACTCGTACTATGGCCTACAGGTTAAGGTCTTAACTCTTACTCTGGCCTAATAGCTAAGGTCTTAGACACGTACTCTGGCCTACTGGTTAAGGTCTTAATTCTTACTCTGGCCTAATGGTTATGGTCTTAACTCTTACTCTGGCCTAATAGCTAAGGTCTTAACTCTTACTCTGGCCTAATAGCTAAGGTCTTAGACTCTTACTCTGGCCTACTGGTTAAGGTCTTAACTATTACTCTGGCCTACTGGTTAAGGGATTAACTCTTACTCTGGCCTAGTAGCTAAGGTCTTAACTCTTACTCTGGCCTACTGGTTAAGGTCTTAGACTCCTACTCTGGCCTAATAGCTAAGGTCTTAACTCTTTCTCTGGCCTAATAGATAAGGTCTTAACTCTTACTCTGGCCTAATAGCTAAGGTCTTAACTCTTACTCTGGCCTAATAGCTAAGATCTTAACTCTTACTCTGGCCTAATAGCTAAGGTCTTAGACTCGTACTCTGGCCTACTGGTTAAGGTCTTAACTCTTACTCTGGCCTAATAGCTAAGGTCTTAACTCTTACTCTGGCCTAATAGTTAAGGTCTTAAACTCATACTCTGGCCTAATAGCTAAGGTCTTAACTCTTACTCTGGCCTAATAGCTAAGGTCTAAACTCTTACTCTGGCCTACTGGTTAAGGTCTTAGACTCCTACTCTGGCCTAATAGCTAAGGTCTTAACTCTTTCTCTGGCCTAATAGCTAAGGTCTTAACTCTTACTCTGACCTAATAGCTAAGGTCTTAACTCTTACTCTGGCCTAATAGCTAAGATCTTAACTCTTACTCTGGTCTAATAGCTAAGGTCTTAGACTCGTACTCTGGCCTACTGGTTAAGGTCTTAACTCTTACTCTGTCCTAATAGCTAAGGTCTTAGACTCGTACTATGGCCTACAGGTTAAGGTCTTAACTCTTACTCTGGCCTAATAGCTAAGGTCTTAGACTCGTACTCTGGCCTACTGGTTAAGGTCTTAACTCTTACTCTGGCCTAATGGTTAAGGTCTTAACTCTTACTCTGGCCTAATAGCTAAGGTCTTAACTCTTACTCTGGCCTAATAGCTAAGGTCTTAGACTCTTACTCTGGCCTACTGGTTAAGGTCTTAACTATTACTCTGGCCTACTGGTTAAGGGATTAACTCTTACTCTGGCCTAATAGCTAAGGTCTTAACTCTTACTCTGGCCTACTGGTTAAGGTCTTAGACTCCTACTCTGGCCTAATAGCTAAGGTCTTAACTCTTTCTCTGGCCCAATAGCTAAGGTCTTAACTCTTACTCTGGCCTAATAGCTAAGGTCTTAACTCTTACTCTGGCCTTATAGCTAAGATCTTAACTCTTACTCTGGCCTAATAGCTAAGGTCTTAGACTCGTACTCTGGCCTACTGGTTAAGGTCTTAACTCTTACTCTGTCCTAATAGCTAAGGTCTTAGACTCGTACTATTATCTACAGGTTGAGGTCTTAACTCTTACTCTGGCCTAATAGCTAAGGTCTTAGACTCGTACTCTGGCCTACTGGTTAAGGTCTTAACTCTTACTCTGGCCTAATGGTGAAGGTCTTAACTCTTACTCTGGCCTAATAGCTAAGGTCTTAACTCTTACTCTGGCCTAATAGCTAAGGTCTTAGACTCGTACTCTGGCCTACTGGTAAAGGTCTTAACTCTTACTCTGGTCTACTGGTTAAGGTCTTAACTCTTACTCTGGCCTACTGGTTAAGGTCTTAACACTTAGTCTGGCCTAAAAGCTAAGGTCTTAGACTCGTACTATGGCCTACAGCTTAAGGTCTTAACTCTTACTCTGGCCTACTGGTTAAGGTCTTAACTCTTACTCTGGCCTAATAGCTAAGGTCTTAACTCTTACTCTGGCCTAATAGCTAAGGTCTTAACTCTTACTCTGGCCTAATAGCTAATGTCTTAGACTCATACTCTGGCCTAATAGCTAAGGTCTTAACTCTTACTCTGGCCTAATAGCTAAGGTCTTAGACTCGTACTATGGCCTACAGGTTAAGGTCTTAACTCTTACTCTGGCCTACTGGTTAAGGTCTTAACTCTTACTCTTGCCTACTGGTTCAGGTCTTAACTCTTACTCTGGCCTAATAGCTAAGGTCTTAACTCTTACTCTGGCCTAATAGCTAAGGTCTTAGACTCTTACTCTGGCCTAATAGCTAAGGTCTTAGACTCGTACTCTTGCCTACTGGTTAAGGTCTTAACTCTTACTCTGGCCTAATAGCTAAGGTCTAAGACTCATACTATGGCCTACTGGTTAAGGTCTTAACTCTTACTCTGGCCTATTGGTTAAGGTCTTAACTCTTACTCTGGCCTAATAGCTAAGGTCTTAGACTCGTACTATGGCCTACTGGTTAAGGTCTTAACTCTTACTCTGCCCTACTGGTTAAGGTCTTAACTCTTTCTCTGGCCTAATAGCTAAGGTCTTAGACTCGTACTCTGGCCTACTGGTTAGGGTCTTAACTCTTACTCTGACCTACTGCTTAAGGTCTTAACTCTTACTCTGGCCTAATAGCTAAGGTCTTAACTCTTACTCTGGCCTAATAGCTAAGGTCTTTTCTCTTACTCTGGCCTAATAGCTAAGGTCTTAACTCTTACTCTGGCATTATAGCTAAGGTCTTAACTCTTACTCTGGCCTACTGGTTAAGGTCTTAACTCTTACTCTGACCTACTGCTTAAGGTCTTACCTCTTACTCTGGCCTAATAGCTAAGGTCTTAACTCTTACTCTGGCCTAATAGCTAAGGTCTTAACTCTTACTCTGGCCTAATAGCTAAGGTCTTAACTCCTACTCTGGCCTAATAGCTAAGGTCTTAGACTCGTACTCTGGCCTAATGGTTAAGGTCTTAACTCTTACTCTGGACTAATAGCTAAGGTTTTAGACTCGTACTCTGGCCTACTGGTTAAGGTCTTAACTCTTACTCTGGCCTAATAGCTGAGGTCTTAACTCTTTCTCTGGCCTAATGACTAAGGTCTTAACTCTTACTCTGGCTTGATAGCTAAGGTCATAGACTCGTACTCCGGCCTAATGGTTAAGGTCTTAACTCTTACCCTGGCCTAATAGCTAACGTCTTAACTCTTATTCTGGCCTAATGGTTAAGGTCTTAACTCTTACTCTGGCCTAATAGCTAAGGTCTTAACTCTTACTCTGGCCTACTGGTTAAGGTCTTAACTCTTACTCTGGCCTAATAGTTAAGGTCTTAGACTCGTACTCTGGCCTAATTGCTAAGGTCTTAACTCTTACTCTGGCCTAATAGCTAAGGTCTTAGACTCGTACTCTGGCCTAATGGTTAAGGTCTTAACTATTACTCTGGCCTACTGGTTAAGGGATTAACTCTTACTCTGGCCTAATAGCTAAGGTCTAAACTCTTACTCTGGCCTACTGGTTAAGGTCTTAGACTCCTACTCTGGCCTAATAGCTAAGGTCTTAACTCTTTCTCTGGCCTAATAGCTAAGGTCTTAACTCTTACTCTGACCTAATAGCTAAGGTCTTAAATCTTACTCTGGCCTAATAGCTAAGATCTTAACTCTTACTCTGGCCTAATAGCTAAGGTCTTAGACTCGTACTCTGGCCTACTGGTTAAGGTCTTAACTCTTACTCTGTCCTAATAGCTAAGGTCTTAGACTCGTACTATGGCCTACAGGTTAAGGTCTTAACTCTTACTCTGGCCTAATAGCTAAGGTCTTAGACACGTACTCTGGCCTACTGGTTAAGGTCTTAATTCTTACTCTGGCCTAATGGTTAAGGTCTTAACTCTTACTCTGGCCTAATAGCTAAGGTCTTAACTCTTACTCTGGCCTAATAGCTAAGGTCTTAGACTCTTACTCTGGCCTACTGGTTAAGGTCTTAACTATTACTCTGGCCTACTGGTTAAGGGATTAACTCTTACTCTGGCCTAATAGCTAAGGTCTTAACTCTTACTCTGGCCTACTGGTTAAGGTCTTAGACTACTACTCTGGCCTAATAGCTAAGGTCTTAACTCTTTCTCTGGCCTAATAGATAAGGTCTTAACTCTTACTCTGGCCTAATAGCTAAGATCTTAACTCTTACTCTGGCCTAATAGCTAAGGTCTTAGACTCGTACTCTGGCCTACTGGTTAAGGTCTTAACTCTTACTCTGGCCTAATAGCTAAGGTCTTAACTCTTACTCTGGCCTAATAGCTAAGGTCTTAACTCTTACTCTGGCCTAATAGTTAAGGTCTTAAACTCATACTCTGGCCTAATAGCTAAGGTCTTAACTCTTACTCTGGCCTAATAGCTAAGGTCGTAGACTTGTACTATGGCCTACAGGTTAAGGTCTTAAATCTTACTCTGGCCTACTGGTTAAGGTCTTAACTCTTACTCTTGCCTACTGGTTAAGGTCTTAACTCTTACTCTGTCCTAATAGCTAAGGTCGTAGACTTGTACTATGGCCTACAGGTTAAGGTCTTACATCTTACTCTGGCCTACTGGTTAAGGTCTTAACTCTTACTCTTGCCTACTGGTTAAGGTCTTAACTCTTACTCTGTCCTAATAGCTAAGGTCTTAGACTCGTACTATGGCCTACAGGTTAAGGTCTTAACTCTTACTCTGGCCTAATAGCTAAGGTCTTAGACTCGTACTCTGGCCTACTGGTTAAGGTCTTAACTCTTACTCTGGCCTAATGGTTATGGTCTTAACTCTTACTCTGGCCTAATAGCTAAGGTCTTAACTCTTACTCTGGCCTAATAGCTAAGGTCTTAGACTCGTACTCTGGCCTACTGGTAAAGGTCTTAACTCTTACACTGGTCTACTGGTTAAGGTCTTAACTCTTACTCTGGCCTACTGGTTAAGGTCTTAACACTTAGTCTGGCCTAAAAGCTAAGGTCTTAGACTCGTACTATGGCCTACAGCTTAAGGTCTTAACTCTTACTCTGGCCTACTGGTTAAGGTCTTAACTCTTACTCTGGCCTAATAGCTAAGGTCTTAACTCTTACTCTGGCCTAATAGCTAAGGTCTTAACTCTTACTCTGGCCTAATAGCTAAGGTCTTAGACTCATACTCTGGCCTAATAGCTAAGGTCTTAACTCTTACTCTGGCCTAATAGCTAAGGTCTTAGACTCGTACTATGGCCTACAGCTTAAGGTCTTAACTCTTACTCTGGCCTACTGGTTAAGGTCTTAACTCTTACTCTTGCCTACTGGTTAAGGTCTTAAATCTTACTCTGGCCTAATAGCTAAGGTCTTAACTCTTACTCTGGCCTAATAGCTAAGGTCTTAGACTCTTACTCTGGCCTAATAGCTAAGGTCTTAGACTCGTACTCTGGCCTACTGGTTAAGGTCTTAACTCTTACTCTGACCTATTGGTTAAGGTCTTAACTCTTACTCTGGCCTAATAGCTAAGGTCTTAGACTCGTACTATGGCCTACTGGTTAAGGTCTTAACTCTTACTCTGCCCTACTGGTTAAGGTCTTAACTCTTACTCTGGCCTAATAGCTAAGGTCTTAGACTCGTACTCTGGCCTACTGGTTAGGGTCTTAACTCTTACTCTGGCCTACTGGTTAAGGTCTTAACTCTTACTCTGACCTACTGCTTAAGGTCTTAACTCTTACTCTGGCCTAATAGCTAAGGTCTTAACTCTTACTCTGGCCTAATAGCTAAGGTCTTTTCTCTTACTCTGGCCTAATAGCTAAGGTCTTAACTCTTACTCTGGCATTATAGCTAAGGTCTTAACTCTTACTCTGGCCTACTGGTTAAGGTCTTAACTCTTACTCTGGCCTAATAGCTAAGGTCTTAACTCTTACTCTGGCCTAATAGCTAAGGTCTTAACTCCTACCCTGGCCTAATAGCTAAGGTCTTAGACTTGTACTCTGGCCTAATGGTTAAGGTCTTAACTCTTACTCTGGACTAATAGCTAAGGTTTTAGACTCGTACTCTGGCCTAATAGCTGAGGTCTTAACTCTTTCTCTGGCCTAATGACTAAGGTCTTAACTCTTACTCTGACCTGATAGCTAAGGTCTTAGACTCGTACTCTGGCCTAATGGTTAAGGTCTTAACTCTTACCCTGGCCTAATAGCTAACGTCTTAACTCATTATTCTGGCCTAATGGTTAAGGTCTTAACTCTTACTCTGGCCTAATAGCTAAGGTCTTAACTCTTACTCTGGCCTACTGGTTAAGGTCTTAGACTCTTACTCTGGCCTACTGGTTAAGGTCTTAACTATTACTCTGGCCTACTGGTTAAGGGATTAACTCTTACTCTGGCCTAATAGCTAAGGTCTTAACTCTTACTCTGGCCTACTGGTTAAGGTCTTAGACTCCTACTCTGGCCTAATAGCTAAGGTCTTAACTCTTTCTCTGGCCTAATAGCTAAGGTCTTAACTCTTACTCTGGCCTAATAGCTAAGGTCTTAACTCTTACTCTGGCCTTATAGCTAAGATCTTAACTCTTACTCTGGCCTAATAGCTAAGGTCTTAGACTCGTACTCTGGCCTACTGGTTAAGGTCTTAACTCTTACTCTGTCCTAATAGCTAAGGTCTTAGACTCGTACTATGGCCTACAGGTTGAGGTCCTAACTCTTACTCTGGCCTAATAGCTAAGGTCTTAGACTCGTACTCTGGCCTACTGGTTAAGGTCTTAACTCTTACTCTGGCCTAATGGTGAAGGTCTTAACTCTTACTCTGGCCTAATAGCTAAGGTCTTAACTCTTACTCTGGCCTCATAGCTAAGGTCTTAGACTCGTACTCTGGCCTACTGGTAAAGGTCTTAACTCTTACTCTGGTCTACTGGTTAAGGTCTTAACTCTTACTCTGGCCTACTGGTTAAGGTCTTAACACTTAGTCTGGCCTAAAAGCTAAGGTCTTAGACTCGTACTATGGCCTACAGCTTAAGGTCTTAACTCTTACTCTGGCCTACTGGTTAAGGTCTTAACTCTTACTCTGGCCTAATAGCTAAGGTCTTAACTCTTACTCTGGCCTAATAGCTAAGGTCTTAACTCTTACTCTGGCCTAATAGCTAATGTCTTAGACTCATACTCTGGCCTAATAGCTAAGGTCTTAACTCTTACTCTGGCCTAATAGCTAAGGTCTTAGACTCGTACTATGGCCTACAGGTTAAGGTTTTAACTCTTACTCTGGCCTACTGGTTAAGGTCTTAACTCTTACTCTTGCCTACTGGTTCAGGTCTTAACTCTTACTCTGGCCTAATAGCTAAGGTCTTAACTCTTACTCTGGCCTAATAGCTAAGGTCTTAGACTCTTACTCTGGCCTAATAGCTAAGGTCTTAGACTCGTACTCTTGCCTACTGGTTAAGGTCTTAACTCTTACTCTGGCCTAATAGCTAAGGTCTAAGACTCATACTATGGCCTACTGGTTAAGGTCTTAACTCTTACTCTGGCCTATTGGTTAAGGTCTTAACTCTTACTCTGGCCTAATAGCTGAGGTCTTAGACTCGTACTATGGCCTACTGGTTAAGGTCTTAACTCTTACTCTGCCCTACTGGTTAAGATCTTAACTCTTTCTCTGGCCTAATAGCTAAGGTCTTAGACTCGTACTCTGGCCTACTGGTTAGGGTCTTAACTCTTACTCTGGCCTACTGGTTAAGGTCTTAACTCTTACTCTGACCTACTGCTTAAGGTCTTAACTCTTACTCTGGCCTAATAGCTAAGGTCTTAACTCTTACTCTGGCCTAATAGCTAAGGTCTTTTCTCTTACTCTGGCCTAATAGCTAAGGTCTTAACTCTTACTCTGGCATTATAGCTAAGGTCTTAACTCCTACTCTGGCCTAATAGCTAAGGTCTTAGACTCGTACTCTGGCCTAATGGTTAAGGTCTTAACTCTTACTCTGGACTAATAGCTAAGGTTTTAGACTCGTACTCTGGCCTACTGGTTAAGGTCTTAACTCTTACTCTGGCCTAATAGCTGAGGTCTTAACTCTTTCTCTGGCCTAATGACTAAGGTCTTAACTCTTACTCTGGCTTGATAGCTAAGGTCATAGACTCGTACTCCGGCCTAATGGTTAAGGTCTTAACTCTTACCCTGGCCTAATAGCTAACGTCTTAACTCTTATTCTGGCCTAATGGTTAAGGTCTTAACTCTTACTCTGGCCTAATAGCTAAGGTCTTAACTCTTACTCTGGCCTACTGGTTAAGGTCTTAACTCTTACTCTGGCCTAATAGTTAAGGTCTTAGACTCGTACTCTGGCCTAATTGCTAAGGTCTTAACTCTTACTCTGGCCTAATAGCCAAGGTCTTAGACTCGTACTCTGGCCTAATGGTTAAGGTCTTAACTATTACTCTGGCCTACTGGTTAAGGGATTAACTCTTACTCTGGCCTAATAGCTAAGGTCTAAACTCTTACTCTGGCCTACTGGTTAAGGTCTTAGACTCCTACTCTGGCCTAATAGCTAAGGTCTTAACTCTTTCTCTGGCCTAATAGCTAAGGTCTTAACTCTTACTCTGACCTAATAGCTAAGGTCTTAACTCTTACTCTGGCCTAATAGCTAAGATCTTAACTCTTACTCTGGCCTAATAGCTAAGGTCTTAGACTCGTACTCTGGCCTACTGGTTAAGGTCTTAACTCTTACTCTGTCCTAATAGCTAAGGTCTTAGACTCGTACTATGGCCTACAGGTTAAGGTCTTAACTCTTACTCTGGCCTAATAGCTAAGGTCTTAGACACGTACTCTGGCCTACTGGTTAAGGTCTTAATTCTTACTCTGGCCTAATGGTTAAGGTCTTAACTCTTACTCTGGCCTAATAGCTAAGGTCTTAACTCTTACTCTGGCCTAATAGCTAAGGTCTTAGACTCTTACTCTGGCCTACTGGTTAAGGTCTTAACTATTACTCTGGCCTACTGGTTAAGGGATTAACTCTTACTCTGGCCTAATAGCTAAGGTCTTAACTCTTACTCTGGCCTACTGGTTAAGGTCTTAGACTACTACTCTGGCCTAATAGCTAAGGTCTTAACTCTTTCTCTGGCCTAATAGATAAGGTCTTAACTCTTACTCTGGCCTAATAGCTAAGATCTTAACTCTTACTCTGGCCTAATAGCTAAGGTCTTAGACTCGTACTCTGGCCTACTGGTTAAGGTCTTAACTCTTACTCTGGCCTAATAGCTAAGGTCTTAACTCTTACTCTGGCCTAATAGCTAAGGTCTTAACTCTTACTCTGGCCTAATAGTTAAGGTCTTAAACTCATACTCTGGCCTAATAGCTAAGGTCTTAACTCTTACTCTGGCCTAATAGCTAAGGTCGTAGACTTGTACTATGGCCTACAGGTTAAGGTCTTAAATCTTACTCTGGCCTACTGGTTAAGGTCTTAACTCTTACTCTTGCCTACTGGTTAAGGTCTTAACTCTTACTCTGTCCTAATAGCTAAGGTCGTAGACTTGTACTATGGCCTACAGGTTAAGGTCTTAAATCTTACTCTGGCCTACTGGTTAAGGTCTTAACTCTTACTCTTGCCTACTGGTTAAGGTCTTAACTCTTACTCTGTCCTAATAGCTAAGGTCTTAGACTCGTACTATGGCCTACAGGTTAAGGTCTTAACTCTTACTCTGGCCTAATAGCTAAGGTCTTAGACTCGTACTCTGGCCTACTGGTTAAGGTCTTAACTCTTACTCTGGCCTAATGGTTATGGTCTTAACTCTTACTCTGGCCTAATAGCTAAGGTCTTAACTCTTACTCTGGCCTAATAGCTAAGGTCTTAGACTCGTACTCTGGCCTACTGGTAAAGGTCTTAACTCTTACACTGGTCTACTGGTTAAGGTCTTAACTCTTACTCTGGCCTAATAGCTAAGGTCTTAACTCTTACTCTGGCCTAATAGCTAAGGTCTTAACTCTTACTCTGGCCTAATAGCTAAGGTCTTAGACTCATACTCTGGCCTAATAGCTAAGGTCTTAACTCTTACTCTGGCCTAATAGCTAAGGTCTTAGACTCGTACTATGGCCTACAGGTTAAGGTCTTAACTCTTACTCTGGCCTACTGGTTAAGGTCTTAACTCTTACTCTTGCCTACTGGTTAAGGTCTTAAATCTTACTCTGGCCTAATAGCTAAGGTCTTAACTCTTACTCTGGCCTAATAGCTAAGGTCTTAGACTCTTACTCTGGCCTAATAGCTAAGCTCTTAGACTCGTACTCTGGCCTACTGGTTAAGGTCTTAACTCTTACTCTGACCTATTGGTTAAGGTCTTAACTCTTACTCTGGCCTAATAGCTAAGGTCTTAGACTCGTACTATGGCCTACTGGTTAAGGTCTTAACTCTTACTCTGCCCTACTGGTTAAGGTCTTAACTCTTACTCTGGCCTAATAGCTAAGGTCTTAGACTCGTACTCTGGCCTACTGGTTAGGGTCTTAACTCTTACTCTGGCCTACTGGTTAAGGTCTTAACTCTTACTCTGACCTACTGCTTAAGGTCTTAACTCTTACTCTGGCCTAATAGCTAAGGTCTTAACTCTTACTCTGGCCTAATAGCTAAGGTCTTTTCTCTTACTCTGGCCTAATAGCTAAGGTCTTAACTCTTACTCTGGCATTATAGCTAAGGTCTTAACTCTTACTCTGGCCTACTGGTTAAGGTCTTAACTCTTACTCTGGCCTAATAGCTAAGGTCTTAACTCTTACTCTGGCCTAATAGCTAAGGTCTTAACTCCTACCCTGGCCTAATAGCTAAGGTCTTAGACTTGTACTCTGGCCTAATGGTTAAGGTCTTAACTCTTACTCTGGACTAATAGCTAAGGTTTTAGACTCGTACTCTGGCCTACTGGTTAAGGTCTTAACTCTTACTCTGGCCTAATAGCTGAGGTCTTAACTCTTTCTCTGGCCTAATGACTAAGGTCTTAACTCTTACTCTGACCTGATAGCTAAGGTCTTAGACTCGTACTCTGGCCTAATGGTTAAGGTCTTAACTCTTACCCTGGCCTAATAGCTAACGTCTTAACTCATTATTCTGGCCTAATGGTTAAGGTCTTAACTCTTACTCTGGCCTAATAGCTAAGGTCTTAACTCTTACTCTGGCCTACTGGTTAAGGTCTTAGACTCTTACTCTGGCCTACTGGTTAAGGTCTTAACTATTACTCTGGCCTACTGGTTAAGGGATTAACTCTTACTCTGGCCTAATAGCTAAGGTCTTAACTCTTACTCTGGCCTACTGGTTAAGGTCTTAGACTCCTACTCTGGCCTAATAGCTAAGGTCTTAACTCTTTCTCTGGCCTAATAGCTAAGGTCTTAACTCTTACTCTGGCCTAATAGCTAAGGTCTTAACTCTTACTCTGGCCTTATAGCTAAGATCTTAACTCTTACTCTGGCCTAATAGCTAAGGTCTTAGACTCGTACTCTGGCCTACTGGTTAAGGTCTTAACTCTTACTCTGTCCTAATAGCTAAGGTCTTAGACTCGTACTATGGCCTACAGGTTGAGGTCTTAACTCTTACTCTGGCCTAATAGCTAAGGTCTTAGACTCGTACTCTGGCCTACTGGTTAAGGTCTTAACTCTTACTCTGGCCTAATGGTGAAGGTCTTAACTCTTACTCTGGCCTAATAGCTAAGGTCTTAACTCTTACTCTGGCCTAATAGCTAAGGTCTTAGACTCGTACTCTGGCCTACTGGTAAAGGTCTTAACTCTTACTCTGGTCTACTGGTTAAGGTCTTAACTCTTACTCTGGCCTACTGGTTAAGGTCTTAACACTTAGTCTGGCCTAAAAGCTAAGGTCTTAGACTCGTACTATGGCCTACAGCTTAAGGTCTTAACTCTTACTCTGGCCTACTGGTTAAGGTCTTAACTCTTACTCTGGCCTAATAGCTAAGGTCTTAACTCTTACTCTGGCCTAATAGCTAAGGTCTTAACTCTTACTCTGGCCTAATAGCTAATGTCTTAGACTCATTCTCTGGCCTAATAGCTAAGGTCTTAACTCTTACTCTGGCCTAATAGCTAAGGTCTTAGACTCGTACTATGGCCTACAGGTTAAGGTTTTAACTCTTACTCTGGCCTACTGGTTAAGGTCTTAACTCTTACTCTTGCCTACTGGTTCAGGTCTTAACTCTTACTCTGGCCTAATAGCTAAGGTCTTAACTCTTACTCTGGCCTAATAGCTAAGGTCTTAGACTCTTACTCTGGCCTAATAGCTAAGGTCTTAGACTCGTACTCTTGCCTACTGGTTAAGGTCTTAACTCTTACTCTGGCCTAATAGCTAAGGTCTAAGACTCATACTATGGCCTACTGGTTAAGGTCTTAACTCTTACTCTGGCCTATTGGTTAAGGTCTTAACTCTTACTCTGGCCTAATAGCTGAGGTCTTAGACTCGTACTATGGCCTACTGGTTAAGGTCTTAACTCTTACTCTGCCCTACTGGTTAAGGTCTTAACTCTTTCTCTGGCCTAATAGCTAAGGTCTTAGACTCGTACTCTGGCCTACTGGTTAGGGTCTTAACTCTTACTCTGGCCTACTGGTTAAGGTCTTAACTCTTACTCTGACCTACTGCTTAAGGTCTTAACTCTTACTCTGGCCTAATAGCTAAGGTCTTAACTCTTACTCTGGCCTAATAGCTAAGGTCTTTTCTCTTACTCTGGCCTAATAGCTAAGGTCTTAACTCTTACTCTGGCATTATAGCTAAGGTCTTAACTCTTACTCTGGCCTACTGGTTAAGGTCTTAACTCTTACTCTGGCCTAATAGCTAAGGTCTTAACTCTTACTCTGGCCTAATAGCTAAGGTCTTAACTCCTACTCTGGCCTAATAGCTAAGGTCTTAGACTCGTACTCTGGCCTAATGGTTAAGGTCTTAACTCTTACTCTGGACTAATAGCTAAGGTTTTAGACTCGTACTCTGGCCTACTGGTTAAGGTCTTAACTCTTACTCTGGCCTAATAGCTGAGGTCTTAACTCTTTCTCTGGCCTAATGACTAAGGTCTTAACTCTTACTCTGGCCTGATAGCTAAGGTCTTAGACTCGTACTCCGGCCTAATGGTTAAGGTCTTAACTCTTACCCTGGCCTAATAGCTAACGTCTTAACTCTTATTCTGGCCTAATGGTTAAGGTCTTAACTCTTACTCTGGCCTAATAGCTAAGGTCTTAACTCTTACTCTGGCCTACTGGTTAAGGTCTTAACTCTTACTCTGGCCTAATAGTTAAGGTCTTAGACTCGTACTCTGGCCTAATTGCTAAGGTCTTAACTCTTACTCTGGCCTAATAGCTAAGGTCTTAGACTCGTACTCTGGCCTAATGGTTAAGGTCTTAACTATTACTCTGGCCTACTGGTTAAGGGATTAACTCTTACCCTGGCCTAATAGCTAAGGTCTAAACTCTTACTCTGGCCTACTGGTTAAGGTCTTAGACTCCTACTCTGGCCTAATAGCTAAGGTCTTAACTCTTTCTCTGGCCTAATAGCTAAGGTCTTAACTCTTACTCTGACCTAATAGCTAAGGTCTTAACTCTTACTCTGGCCTAATAGCTAAGATCTTAACTCTTACTCTGGCCTAATAGCTAAGGTCTTAGACTCGTACTCTGGCCTACTGGTTAAGGTCTTAACTCTTACTCTGTCCTAATAGCTAAGGTCTTAGACTCGTACTATGGCCTACAGGTTAAGGTCTTAACTCTTACTCTGGCCTAATAGCTAAGGTCTTAGACACGTACTCTGGCCTACTGGTTAAGGTCTTAATTCTTACTCTGGCCTAATGGTTAAGGTCTTAACTCTTACTCTGGCCTAATAGCTAAGGTCTTAACTCTTACTCTGGCCTAATAGCTAAGGTCTTAGACTCTTACTCTGGCCTACTGGTTAAGGTCTTAACTATTACTCTGGCCTACTGGTTAAGGGATTAACTCTTCCTCTGGCCTAATAGCTAAGGTCTTAACTCTTACTCTGGCCTACTGGTTAAGGTCTTAGACTCCTACTCTGGCCTAATAGCTAAGGTCTTAACTCTTTCTCTGGCCTAATAGATAAGGTCTTAACTCTTACTCTGGCCTAATAGCTAAGGTCTTAACTCTTACTCTGGCCTAATAGCTAAGATCTTAACTCTTACTCTAGCCTAATAGCTAAGGTCTTAGACTCGTACTCTGGCCTACTGGTTAAGGTCTTAACTCTTACTCTGGCCTAATAGCTAAGGTCTTAACTCTTACTCTGGCCTAATAGCTAAGGTCTTAACTCTTACTCTGGCCTAATAGTTAAGGTCTTAAACTCATACTCTGGCCTAATAGCTAAGGTCTTAACTCTTACTCTGGCCTTATAGCTAAGGTCGTAGACTTGTACTATGGCCTACAGGTTAAGGTCTTAAATCTTACTCTGGCCTACTGGTTAAGGTCTTAACTCTTACTCTTGCCTACTGGTTAAGGTCTTAACTCTTACTCTGTCCTAATAGCTAAGGTCTTAGACTCGTACTATGGCCTACAGGTTAAGGTCTTAACTCTTACTCTGGCCTAATAGCTAAGGTCTTAGACTCGTACTCTGGCCTACTGGTTAAGGTCTTAACTCTTACTCTGGCCTAATGGTTATGGTCTTAACTCTTACTCTGGCCTAATAGCTAAGGTCTTAACTCTTACTCTGGCCTAATAGCTAAGGTCTTAGACTCGTACTCTGGCCTACTGGTAAAGGTCTTAACTCTTACACTGGTCTACTGGTTAAGGTCTTAACTCTTACTCTGGCCTACTGGTTAAGGTCTTAACACTTAGTCTGGCCTAAAAGCTAAGGTCTTAGACTCGTACTATGGCCTACAGCTTAAGGTCTTAACTCTTACTCTGGCCTACTGGTTAAGGTCTTAACTCTTACTCTGGCCTAATAGCTAAGGTCTTAACTCTTACTCTGGCCTAATAGCTAAGGTCTTAACTCTTACTCTGGCCTAATAGCTAAGGTCTTAGACTCATACTCTGGCCTAATAGCTAAGGTCTTAACTCTTACTCTGGCCTAATAGCTAAGGTCTTAGACTCGTACTATGGCCTACAGGTTAAGGTCTTAACTCTTAATCTGGCCTACTGGTTAAGGTCTTAACTCTTACTCTTGCCTACTGGTTAAGGTCTTAAATCTTACTCTGGCCTAATAGCTAAGGTCTTAACTCTTACTCTGGCCTAATAGCTAAGGTCTTAGACTCTTACTCTGGCCTAATAGCTAAGGTCTTAGACTCGTACTCTGGCCTACTGGTTAAGGTCTTAACTCTTACTCTGACCTATTGGTTAAGGTCTTAACTCTTACTCTGGCCTAATAGCTAAGGTCTTAGACTCGTACTATGGCCTACTGGTTAAGGTCTTAACTCTTACTCTGCCCTACTGGTTAAGGTCTTAACTCTTACTCTGGCCTAATAGCTAAGGTCTTAGACTCGTACTCTGGCCTACTGGTTAGGGTCTTAACTCTTACTCTGGCCTACTGGTTAAGGTCTTAACTCTTACTCTGACCTACTGCTTAAGGTCTTAACTCTTACTCTGGCCTAATAGCTAAGGTCTTAACTCTTACTCTGGCCTAATAGCTAAGGTCTTTTCTCTTACTCTGGCCTAATAGCTAAGGTCTTAACTCTTACTCTGGCATTATAGCTAAGGTCTTAACTCTTACTCTGGCCTACTGGTTAAGGTCTTAACTCTTACTCTGGCCTAATAGCTAAGGTCTTAACTCTTACTCTGGCCTAATAGCTAAGGTCTTAACTCCTACCCTGGCCTAATAGCTAAGGTCTTAGACTTGTACTCTGGCCTAATGGTTAAGGTCTTAACTCTTACTCTGGACTAATAGCTAAGGTTTTAGACTCGTACTCTGGCCTACTGGTTAAGGTCTTAACTCTTACTCTGGCCTAATAGCTGAGGTCTTAACTCTTTCTCTGGCCTAATGACTAAGGTCTTAACTCTTACTCTGGCCTGATAGCTAAGGTCTTAGACTCGTACTCTGGCCTAATGGTTAAGGTCTTAACTCTTACCCTGGCCTAATAGCTAACGTCTTAACTCATTATTCTGGCCTAATGGTTAAGGTCTTAACTCTTACTCTGGCCTAATAGCTAAGGTCTTAACTCTTACTCTGGCCTACTGGTTAAGGTCTTAACTCTTACTCTGGCCTAATAGTTAAGGTCTTAGACTCGTACTCTGGCCTATTTGCTAAGGTCTTACCTCTTACTCTGGCCTAATAGCTAAGGTCTTAGACTCGTACTCTGGCCTAATGGTTAAGGTCTTAACTATTACTCTGGCCTACTGGTTAAGGGATTAACTCTTACTCTGGCCTAATAGCTAAGGTCTTAACTCTTACTCTGGCCTACTGGTTAAGGTCTTAGACTCCTACTCTGGCCTAACAGCTAAGGTCTTAACTCTTTCTCTGGCCTAATAGCTAAGGTCTTAACTCTTACTCTGGCCTAATAGCTAAGGTCTTAACTCTTACTCTGGCCTAATAGCTAAGATCTTAACTCTTACTCTGGCCTAATAGCTAAGGTCTTAGACTCGTACTCTGGCCTACTGGTTAAGGTCTTAACTCTTACTCTGTCCTAATAGCTAAGGTCTTAGACTCGTACTGTGGCCTACAGGTTAAGGTCTTAACTCTTACTCTGGCCTAATAGCTAAGGTCTTAGACTCGTACTCTGGCCTACTGGTTAGGTCTTAACTCTTACTCTGGCCTAATGGTTAAGGTCTTAACTCTTACTCTGGCCTAATAGCTAAGGTCTTAACTCTTTCTCTGGCCTAATAGCTAAGGTCTTAGACTCTTACTCTGGCCTACTGGTTAAGGTCATAACTGTTACTCTGGCCTACTGGTTAAGGGATTAACTCTTACTCTGGCCTAATAGCTAAGGTCTTAACTCTTACTCTGGCCTACTGGTTAAGGTCTTAGACTCCTACTCTGGCCTAATAGCTAAGATCTTAACTCTTACTCTGGCCTAATAGCTAAGGTCTTAGACTCGTACTCTGGCCTACTGGTTAATGTCTTAACTCTTACTCTGGCCTAATAGCTAAGGTCTTAACTCTTACTCTGGCCTAATAGCTAAGGTCTTAACTCTTACTCTGGCCTAATAGCTAAGGTCTTAGACTCATACTCTGGCCTAATATCTAAGGTCCTAACTCTTACTCTGGCCTAATAGCTAAGGTCTTAGACTCGTACTATGGCCTACAGGTTAAGGTCTTAACTCTTACTCTGGCCTACTGGTTAAGGTCTTAACTCTTACTCTGGCCTACTGGTTAAGGTCTTAACTCTTACTCTGGCCTAATAGCTAAGGTCTTAACTCTTACTCTGGCCTAATAGCTAAGGTCTTAGACTCTTACTCTGGCCTAATAGCTAAGGTCTTAGACTCGTACTCTGGCCTACTGGTTAAGGTCTTAACTCTTACTCTGGCCTAATAGCTAAGGTCTTAGACTCATACTATGGCCTACTGGTTAAGGTCTTAGCTCTTACTCTGGCCTATTGGTTAAGGTCTTAACTCTTACTCTGGCCTAAGAGCTAAGGTCTTAGACTCGTACTATGGCCTACTGGTTAAGGTCTTAACTCTTACTCTGCCCTACTGGTTAAGGTCTTAACTCTTACTCTGGCCTAATAGCTAAGGTCTTAGACTCGTACTCTGGACTAGTGGTTAGGGTCTTAACTCTTACTCTGGCCTACTGGTTAAGGTCTTAGACTCGTACTCTGGCCTACTGGTTAAGGTCTTAACTCTTACTCTGTCCTAATAGCTAAGGTCTTAGACTCGTACTCTGGCCTACTGGTTAAGGTCTTAACTCTTACTCTGTCCTAATAGCTAAGGTCTTAGACTCGTACTATGGCCTACAGGTTAAGGTCTTAACTCTTACTCTGGCCTAATAGCTAAGGTCATAGACTCGTACTCTGGCCTACTGGTTAAGGTCTTAACTCTTACTCTGGCCTAATGGTTAAGGTCTTAACTCTTACTCTGGCCTAATAGCTAAGGTCTTAACTCTTACTCTGGCCTAATAGCTAAGGTCTTAGACTCTTACTCTGGCCTACTGGTTAAGGTCTTAACTATTACTCTGGCCTACTGGTTAAGGGATTAACTCTTACTCTGGCCCAATAGCTAAGGTCTTAACTCTTACTCTGGCCTACTGGTTAAGGTCTTAGACTCCTACTCTGGCCTAATAGCTAAGGTCTTAACTCTTTCTCTGGCCTAATAGCTAACTCTTACTCTGGCCTACTGGTTAAGGTCTTAGACTCCTACTCTGGCCTAATAGCTAAGGTCTTAACTCTTTCTCTGGCCTAATAGCTAAGGTCTTAACTCTTACTCTGGCCTAATAGCTAAGGTCTTAACTCTTACTCTGGCCTAATAGCTAAGATCTTAACTCTTACTCTGGCCTAATAGCTAAGGTCGTAGACTTGTACTATGGCCTACAGGTTAAGGTCTTAAATCTTACTCTGGCCTACTGGTTAAGGTCTTAACTCTTACTCTTGCCTACTGGTTAAGGTCTTAACTCTTACTCTGTCCTAATAGCTAAGGTCTTAGACTCGTACTATGGCCTACAGGTTAAGGTCTTAACTCTTACTCTGGCCTAATAGCTAAGGTCTTAGACTCGTACTCTGGCCTACTGGTTAAGGTCTTAACTCTTACTCTGGCCTAATGGTTATGGTCTTAACTCTTACTCTGGCCTAATAGCTAAGGTCTTAACTCTTACTCTGGCCTAATAGCTAAGGTCTTAGACTCGTACTCTGGCCTACTGGTAAAGGTCTTAACTCTTACACTGGTCTACTGGTTAAGGTCTTAACTCTTACTCTGGCCTACTGGTTAAGGTCTTAACACTTAGTCTGGCCTAAAAGCTAAGGTCTTAGACTCGTACTATGGCCTACAGCTTAAGGTCTTAACTCTTACTCTGGCATACTGGTTAAGGTCTTAACTCTTACTCTGGCCTAATAGCTAAGGTCTTAACTCTTACTCTGGCCTAATAGCTAAGGTCTTAACTCTTACTCTGGCCTAATAGCTAAGGTCTTAGACTCATACTCTGGCCTAATAGCTAAGGTCTTAACTCTTACTCTGGCCTAATAGCTAAGGTCTTAGACTCGTACTATGGCCTACAGGTTAAGGTCTTAACTCTTACTCTGGCCTACTGGTTAAGGTCTTAACTCTTACTCTTGCCTACTGGTTAAGGTCTTAAATCTTACTCTGGCCTAATAGCTAAGGTCTTAACTCTTACTCTGGCCTAATAGCTAAGGTCTTAGACTCTTACTCTGGCCTAATAGCTAAGGTCTTAGACTCGTACTCTGGCCTACTGGTTAAGGTCTTAACTCTTACTCTGACCTATTGGTTAAGGTCTTAACTCTTACTCTGGCCTAATAGCTAAGGTCTTAGACTCGTACTATGGCCTACTGGTTAAGGTCTTAACTCTTACTCTGCCCTACTGGTTAAGGTCTTAACTCTTACTCTGGCCTAATAGCTAAGGTCTTAGACTCGTACTCTGGCCTACTGGTTAGGGTCTTAACTCTTACTCTGGCCTACTGGTTAAGGTCTTAACTCTTACTCTGACCTACTGCTTAAGGTCTTAACTCTTACTCTGGCCTAATAGCTAAGGTCTTAACTCTTACTCTGGCCTAATAGCTAAGGTCTTTTCTCTTACTCTGGCCTAATAGCTAAGGTCTTAACTCTTACTCTGGCATTATAGCTAAGGTCTTAACTCTTACTCTGGCCTACTGGTTAAGGTCTTAACTCTTACTCTGGCCTAATAGCTAAGGTCTTAACTCTTACTCTGGCCTAATAGCTAAGGTCTTAGACTCGTACTCTGGCCTACTGGTAAAGGTCTTAACTCTTACACTGGTCTACTGGTTAAGGTCTTAACTCTTACTCTGGCCTACTGGTTAAGGTCTTAACACTTAGTCTGGCCTAAAAGCTAAGGTCTTAGACTCGTACTATGGCCTACAGCTTAAGGTCTTAACTCTTACTCTGGCCTACTGGTTAAGGTCTTAACTCTTACTCTGGCCTAATAGCTAAGGTCTTAACTCTTACTCTGGCCTAATAGCTAAGGTCTTAACTCTTACTCTGGCCTAATAGCTAAGGTCTTAGACTCATACTCTGGCCTAATAGCTAAGGTCTTAACTCTTACTCTGGCCTAATAGCTAAGGTCTTAGACTCGTACTATGGCCTACAGGTTAAGGTCTTAACTCTTACTCTGGCCTACTGGTTAAGGTCTTAACTCTTACTCTTGCCTACTGGTTAAGGTCTTAAATCTTACTCTGGCCTAATAGCTAAGGTCTTAACTCTTACTCTGGCCTAATAGCTAAGGTCTTAGACTCTTACTCTGGCCTAATAGCTAAGGTCTTAGACTCGTACTCTGGCCTACTGGTTAAGGTCTTAACTCTTACTCTGACCTATTGGTTAAGGTCTTAACTCTTACTCTGGCCTAATAGCTAAGGTCTTAGACTCGTACTATGGCCTACTGGTTAAGGTCTTAACTCTTACTCTGCCCTACTGGTTAAGGTCTTAACTCTTACTCTGGCCTAATAGCTAAGGTCTTAGACTCGTACTCTGGCCTACTGGTTATGGTCTTAACTCTTACTCTGGCCTACTGGTTAAGGTCTTAACTCTTACTCTGACCTACTGCTTAAGGTCTTAACTCTTACTCTGGCCTAATAGCTAAGGTCTTAACTCTTACTCTGGCCTAATAGCTAAGGTCATTTCTCTTACTCTGGCCTAATAGCTAAGGTCTTAACTCTTACTCTGGCATTATAGCTAAGGTCTTAACTCTTACTCTGGCCTACTGGTTAAGGTCTTAACTCTTACTCTGGCCTAATAGCTAAGGTCTTAACTCTTACTCTGGCCTAATAGCTAAGGTCTTAACTCCTACCCTGGCCTAATAGCTAAGGTCTTAGACTTGTGCTCTGGCCTAATGGTTAAGGTCTTAACTCTTACTCTGGACTAATAGCTAAGGTTTTAGACTCGTACTCTGGCCTACTGGTTAAGGTCTTAACTCTTACTCTGGCCTAATAGCTGAGGTCTTAACTCTTTCTCTGGCCTAATGACTAAGGTCTTAACTCTTACTCTGGCCTGATAGCTAAGGTCTTAGACTCGTACTCTGGCCTAATGGTTAAGGTCTTAACTCTTACCCTGGCCTACTGGTTAAGGGATTAACTCTTACTCTGGCCTAATAGCTAAGGTCTAAACTCTTACTCTGGCCTACTGGTTAAGGTCTTAGACTCCTACTCTGGCCTAATAGCTAAGGTCTTAACTCTTTCTCTGGCCTAATAGCTAAGGTCTTAACTCTTACTCTGACCTAATAGCTAAGGTCTTAACTCTTACTCTGGCCTAATAGCTAAGATCTTAACTCTTACTCTGGCCTAATATCTAAGGTCTTAGACTCGTACTCTGGCCTACTGGTTAAGGTCTTAACTCTTACTCTGTCCTAATAGCTAAGGTCTTAGACTCGTACTATGGCCTACAGGTTAAGGTCTTAACTCTTACTCTGGCCTAATAGCTAAGGTCTTAGACTCGTACTCTGGCCTACTGGTTAAGGTCTTAACTCTTACTCTGGCCTAATGGTTAAGGTCTTAACTCTTACTCTGGCCTAATAGCTAAGGTCTTAACTCTTACTCTGGCCTAATAGCTAAGGTCTTAGACTCTTACTCTGGCCTACTGGTTAAGGTCTTAACTATTACTCTGGCCTACTGGTTAAGGGATTAACTCTTACTCTGGCCTAATAGCTAAGGTCTTAACTCTTACTCTGGCCTACTGGTTAAGGTCTTAGACTCCTACTCTGGCCTAATAGCTAAGGTCTTAACTCTTTCTCTGGCCTAATAGCTAAGGTCTTAACTCTTACTCTGGCCTAATAGCTAAGGTCTTAACTCTTACTCTGGCCTTATAGCTAAGATCTTAACTCTTACTCTGGCCTAATAGCTAAGGTCTTAGACTCGTACTCTGGCCTACTGGTTAAGGTCTTAACTCTTACTCTGTCCTAATAGCTAAGGTCTTAGACTCGTACTATGGCCTACAGGTTGAGGTCTTAACTCTTACTCTGGCCTAATAGCTAAGGTCTTAGACTCGTACTCTGGCCTACTGGTTAAGGTCTTAACTCTTACTCTGGCCTAATGGTGAAGGTCTTAACTCTTACTCTGGCCTAATAGCTAAGGTCTTAACTCTTACTCTGGCCTAATAGCTAAGGTCTTAGACTCGTACTCTGGCCTACTGGTAAAGGTCTTAACTCTTACTCTGGTCTACTGGTTAAGGTCTTAACTCTTACTCTGGCCTACTGGTTAAGGTCTTAACACTTAGTCTGGCCTAAAAGCTAAGGTCTTAGACTCGTACTATGGCCTACAGCTTAAGGTCTTAACTCTTACTCTGGCCTACTGGTTAAGGTCTTAACTCTTACTCTGGCCTAATAGCTAAGGTCTTAACTCTTACTCTGGCCTAATAGCTAAGGTCTTAACTCTTACTCTGGCCTAATAGCTAATGTCTTAGACTCATACTCTGGACTAATAGCTAAGGGCTTAACTCTTACTCTGGCCTAATAGCTAAGGTCTTAGACTCGTACTATGGCCTACAGGTTAAGGTCTTAACTCTTACTCTGGCCTACTGGTTAAGGTCTTAACTCTTACTCTTGCCTACTGGTTCAGGTCTTAACTCTTACTCTGGCCTAATAGCTAAGGTCTTAACTCTTACTCTGGCCTAATAGCTAAGGTCTTAGACTCTTACTCTGGCCTAATAGCTAAGGTCTTAGACTCGTACTCTTGCCTACTGGTTAAGGTCTTAACTCTTACTCTGGCCTAATAGCTAAGGTCTAAGACTCATACTATGGCCTACTGGTTAAGGTCTTAACTCTTACTCTGGCCTATTGGTTAAGGTCTTAACTCTTACTCTGGCCTAATAGCTAAGGTCTTAGACTCGTACTATGGCCTACTGGTTAAGGTCTTAACTCTTACTCTGCCCTACTGGTTAAGGTCTTAACTCTTTCTCTGGCCTAATAGCTAAGGTCTTAGACTCGTACTCTGGCCTACTGGTTAGGGTCTTAACTCTTACTCTGGCCTACTGGTTAAGGTCTTAACTCTTACTCTGACCTACTGCTTAAGGTCTTAACTCTTACTCTGGCCTAATAGCTAAGGTCTTAACTCTTACTCTGGCCTAATAGCTAAGGTCTTTTCTCTTACTCTGGCCTAATAGCTAAGGTCTTAACTCTTACTCTGGCATTATAGCTAAGGTCTTAACTCTTACTCTGGCCTACTGGTTAAGGTCTTAACTCTTACTCTGGCCTAATAGCTAAGGTCTAAACTCTTACTCTGGCCTAATAGCTAAGGTCTTAACTCCTACTCTGGCCTAATAGCTAAGGTCTTAGACTCGTACTCTGGCCTAATGGTTAAGGTCTTAACTCTTACTCTGTCCTAATAGCTAAGGTCTTAGACTCGTACTATGGCCTACAGGTTAAGGTCTTAACTCTTACTCTGGCCTAATAGCTAAGGTCTTAGACTCGTACTCTGGCCTACTGGTAAAGGTCTTAACTCTTACACTGGTCTACTGGTTAAGGTCTTAACTCTTACTCTGGCCTACTGGTTAAGGTCTTAACACTTAGTCTGGCCTAAAAGCTAAGGTCTTAGACTCGTACTATGGCCTACAGCTTAAGGTCTTAACTCTTACTCTGGCATACTGGTTAAGGTCTTAACTCTTACTCTGGCCTAATAGCTAAGGTCTTAACTCTTACTCTGGCCTAATAGCTAAGGTCTTAACTCTTACTCTGGCCTAATAGCTAAGGTCTTAGACTCATACTCTGGCCTAATAGCTAAGGTCTTAACTCTTACTCTGGCCTAATAGCTAAGGTCTTAGACTCGTACTATGGCCTACAGGTTAAGGTCTTAACTCTTACTCTGGCCTACTGGTTAAGGTCTTAACTCTTACTCTTGCCTACTGGTTAAGGTCTTAAATCTTACTCTGGCCTAATAGCTAAGGTCTTAACTCTTACTCTGGCCTAATAGCTAAGGTCTTAGACTCTTACTCTGGCCTAATAGCTAAGGTCTTAGACTCGTACTCTGGCCTACTGGTTAAGGTCTTAACTCTTACTCTGACCTATTGGTTAAGGTCTTAACTCTTACTCTGGCCTAATAGCTAAGGTCTTAGACTCGTACTATGGCCTACTGGTTAAGGTCTTAACTCTTACTCTGCCCTACTGGTTAAGGTCTTAACTCTTACTCTGGCCTAATAGCTAAGGTCTTAGACTCGTACTCTGGCCTACTGGTTAGGGTCTTAACTCTTACTCTGGCCTACTGGTTAAGGTCTTAACTCTTACTCTGACCTACTGCTTAAGGTCTTAACTCTTACTCTGGCCTAATAGCTAAGGTCTTAACTCTTACTCTGGCCTAATAGCTAAGGTCTTTTCTCTTACTCTGGCCTAATAGCTAAGGTCTTAACTCTTACTCTGGCATTATAGCTAAGGTCTTAACTCTTACTCTGGCCTACTGGTTAAGGTCTTAACTCTTACTCTGGCCTAATAGCTAAGGTCTTAACTCTTACTCTGGCCTAATAGCTAAGGTCTTAGACTCGTACTCTGGCCTACTGGTAAAGGTCTTAACTCTTACACTGGTCTACTGGTTAAGGTCTTAACTCTTACTCTGGCCTACTGTTTAAGGTCTTAACACTTAGTCTGGCCTAAAAGCTAAGGTCTTAGACTCGTACTATGGCCTACAGCTTAAGGTCTTAACTCTTACTCTGGCCTACTGGTTAAGGTCTTAACTCTTACTCTGGCCTAATAGCTAAGGTCTTAACTCTTACTCTGGCCTAATAGCTAAGGTCTTAACTCTTACTCTGGCCTAATAGCTAAGGTCTTAGACTCATACTCTGGCCTAATAGCTAAGGTCTTAACTCTTACTCTGGCCTAATAGCTAAGGTCTTAGACTCGTACTATGGCCTACAGGTTAAGGTCTTAACTCTTACTCTGGCCTACTGGTTAAGGTCTTAACTCTTACTCTTGCCTACTGGTTAAGGTCTTAAATCTTACTCTGGCCTAATAGCTAAGGTCTTAACTCTTACTCTGGCCTAATAGCTAAGGTCTTAGACTCTTACTCTGGCCTAATAGCTAAGGTCTTAGACTCGTACTCTGGCCTACTGGTTAAGGTCTTAACTCTTACTCTGACCTATTGGTTAAGGTCTTAACTCTTACTCTGGCCTAATAGCTAAGGTCTTAGACTCGTACTATGGCCTACTGGTTAAGGTCTTAACTCTTACTCTGCCCTACTGGTTAAGGTCTTAACTCTTACTCTGGCCTAATAGCTAAGGTCTTAGACTCGTACTCTGGCCTACTGGTTATGGTCTTAACTCTTACTCTGGCCTACTGGTTAAGGTCTTAACTCTTACTCTGACCTACTGCTTAAGGTCTTAACTCTTACTCTGGCCTAATAGCTAAGGTCTTAACTCTTACTCTGGCCTAATAGCTAAGGTCATTTCTCTTACTCTGGCCTAATAGCTAAGGTCTTAACTCTTACTCTGGCATTATAGCTAAGGTCTTAACTCTTACTCTGGCCTACTGGTTAAGGTCTTAACTCTTACTCTGGCCTAATAGCTAAGGTCTTAACTCTTACTCTGGCCTAATAGCTAAGGTCTTAACTCCTACCCTGGCCTAATAGCTAAGGTCTTAGACTTGTGCTCTGGCCTAATGGTTAAGGTCTTAACTCTTACTCTGGACTAATAGCTAAGGTTTTAGACTCGTACTCTGGCCTACTGGTTAAGGTCTTAACTCTTACTCTGGCCTAATAGCTGAGGTCTTAACTCTTTCTCTGGCCTAATGACTAAGGTCTTAACTCTTACTCTGGCCTGATAGCTAAGGTCTTAGACTCGTACTCTGGCCTAATGGTTAAGGTCTTAACTCTTACCCTGGCCTACTGGTTAAGGGATTAACTCTTACTCTGGCCTAATAGCTAAGGTCTAAACTCTTACTCTGGCCTACTGGTTAAGGTCTTAGACTCCTACTCTGGCCTAATAGCTAAGGTCTTAACTCTTTCTCTGGCCTAATAGCTAAGGTCTTAACTCTTACTCTGACCTAATAGCTAAGGTCTTAACTCTTACTCTGGCCTAATAGCTAAGATCTTAACTCTTACTCTGGCCTAATAGCTAAGGTCTTAGACTCGTACTCTGGCCTACTGGTTAAGGTCTTAACTCTTACTCTGTCCTAATAGCTAAGGTCTTAGACTCGTACTATGGCCTACAGGTTAAGGTCTTAACTCTTACTCTGGCCTAATAGCTAAGGTCTTAGACTCGTACTCTGGCCTACTGGTTAAGGTCTTAACTCTTACTCTGGCCTAATGGTTAAGGTCTTAACTCTTACTCTGGCCTAATAGCTAAGGTCTTAACTCTTACTCTGGCCTAATAGCTAAGGTCTTAGACTCTTACTCTGGCTTACTGGTTAAGGTCTTAACTATTACTCTGGCCTACTGGTTAAGGGATTAACTCTTACTCTGGCCTAATAGCTAAGGTCTTAACTCTTACTCTGGCCTACTGGTTAAGGTCTTAGACTCCTACTCTGGCCTAATAGCTAAGGTCTTAACTCTTTCTCTGGCCTAATAGCTAAGGTCTTAACTCTTACTCTGGCCTAATAGCTAAGGTCTTAACTCTTACTCTGGCCTTATAGCTAAGATCTTAACTCTTACTCTGGCCTAATAGCTAAGGTCTTAGACTCGTACTCTGGCCTACTGGTTAAGGTCTTAACTCTTACTCTGTCCTAATAGCTAAGGTCTTAGACTCGTACTATGGCCTACAGGTTGAGGTCTTAACTCTTACTCTGGCCTAATAGCTAAGGTCTTAGACTCGTACTCTGGCCTACTGGTTAAGGTCTTAACTCTTACTCTGGCCTAATGGTGAAGGTCTTAACTCTTACTCTGGCCTAATAGCTAAGGTCTTAACTCTTACTCTGGCCTAATAGCTAAGGTCTTAGACTCGTACTCTGGCCTACTGGTAAAGGTCTTAACTCTTACTCTGGTCTACTGGTTAAGGTCTTAACTCTTACTCTGGCCTACTGGTTAAGGTCTTAACACTTAGTCTGGCCTAAAAGCTAAGGTCTTAGACTCGTACTATGGCCTACAGCTTAAGGTCTTAACTCTTACTCTGTCCTACTGGTTAAGGTCTTAACTCTTACTCTGGCCTAATAGCTAAGGTCTTAACTCTTACTCTGGCCTAATAGCTAAGGTCTTAACTCTTACTCTGGCCTAATAGCTAATGTCTTAGACTCATACTCTGGACTAATAGCTAAGGTCTTAACTCTTACTCTGGCCTAATAGCTAAGGTCTTAGACTCGTACTATGGCCTACAGGTTAAGGTCTTAACTCTTACTCTGGCCTACTGGTTAAGGTCTTAACTCTTACTCTTGCCTACTGGTTCAGGTCTTAACTCTTACTCTGGCCTAATAGCTAAGGTCTTAACTCTTACTCTGGCCTAATAGCTAAGGTCTTAGACTCTTACTCTGGCCTAATAGCTAAGGTCTTAGACTCGTACTCTTGCCTACTGGTTAAGGTCTTAACTCTTACTCTGGCCTAATAGCTAAGGTCTAAGACTCATACTATGGCCTACTGGTTAAGGTCTTAACTCTTACTCTGGCCTATTGGTTAAGGTCTTAACTCTTACTCTGGCCTAATAGCTAAGGTCTTAGACTCGTACTATGGCCTACTGGTTAAGGTCTTAACTCTTACTCTGCCCTACTGGTTAAGGTCTTAACTCTTTCTCTGGCCTAATAGCTAAGGTCTTAGACTCGTACTCTGGCCTACTGGTTAGGGTCTTAACTCTTACTCTGGCCTACTGGTTAAGGTCTTAACTCTTACTCTGACCTACTGCTTAAGGTCTTAACTCTTACTCTGGCCTAATAGCTAAGGTCTTAACTCTTACTCTGGCCTAATAGCTAAGGTCTTTTCTCTTACTCTGGCCTAATAGCTAAGGTCTTAACTCTTACTCTGGCATTATAGCTAAGGTCTTAACTCTTACTCTGGCCTACTGGTTAAGGTCTTAACTCTTACTCTGGCCTAATAGCTAAGGTCTAAACTCTTACTCTGGCCTAATAGCTAAGGTCTTAACTCCTACTCTGGCCTAATAGCTAAGGTCTTAGACTCGTACTCTGGCCTAATGGTTAAGGTCTTAACTCTTACTCTGGACTAATAGCTAAGGTTTTAGACTCGTACTCTGGCCTACTGGTTAAGGTCTTAACTCTTACTCTGGCCCAATAGCTGAGGTCTTAACTCTTTCTCTGGCCTAATGACTAAGGTCTTAACTCTTACTCTGGCCTGATAGCTAAGGTCTTAGACTCGTACTCCTGCCTAATGGTTAAGGTCTTAACTCTTACCCTGGCCTAATAGCTAACGTCTTAACTCTTATTCTGGCCTAATGGTTAAGGTCTTAACTCTTACTCTGGCCTAATAGCTAAGGTCTTAACTCTTACTCTGGCCTACTGGTTAAGGTCTTAACTCTTACTCTGGCCTAATAGTTAAGGTCTTAGACTCGTACTCTGGCCTAATTGCTAAGGTCTTAACTCTTACTCTGGCCTAATAGCTAAGGTCTTAGACTCGTACTCTGGCCTAATGGTTAAGGTCTTAACTATTACTCTGGCCTACTGGTTAAGGGATTAACTCTTACTCTGGCCTAATAGCTAAGGTCTAAACTCTTACTCTGGCCTACTGGTTAAGGTCTTAGACTCCTACTCTGGCCTAATAGCTAAGGTCTTAACTCTTTCTCTGGCCTAATAGCTAAGGTCTTAACTCTTACTCTGACCTAATAGCTAAGGTCTTAACTCTTACTCTGGCCTAATAGCTAAGATCTTAACTCTTACTCTGGCCTAATAGCTAAGGTCTTAGACTCGTACTCTGGCCTACTGGTTAAGGTCTTAACTCTTACTCTGTCCTAATAGCTAAGGTCTTAGACTCGTACTATGGCCTACAGGTTAAGGTCTTAACTCTTACTCTGGCCTAATAGCTAAGGTCTTAGACACGTACTCTGGCCTACTGGTTAAGGTCTTAATTCTTACTCTGGCCTAATGGTTATGGTCTTAACTCTTACTCTGGCCTAATAGCTAAGGTCTTAACTCTTACTCTGGCCTAATAGCTAAGGTCTTAGACTCTTACTCTGGCCTACTGGTTAAGGTCTTAACTATTACTCTGGCCTACTGGTTAAGGGATTAACTCTTACTCTGGCCTAGTAGCTAAGGTCTTAACTCTTACTCTGGCCTACTGGTTAAGGTCTTAGACTCCTACTCTGGCCTAATAGCTAAGGTCTTAACTCTTTCTCTGGCCTAATAGATAAGGTCTTAACTCCTACTCTGGCCTAATAGCTAAGGTCTTAACTCTTACTCTGGCCTAATAGCTAAGATCTTAACTCTTACTCTGGCCTAATAGCTAAGGTCTTAGACTCGTACTCTGGCCTACTGGTTAAGGTCTTAACTCTTACTCTGGCCTAATAGCTAAGGTCTTAACTCTTACTCTGGCCTAATAGCTAAGGTCTTAACTCTTACTCTGGCCTAATAGTTAAGGTCTTAAACTCATACTCTGGCCTAATAGCTAAGGTCTTAACTCTTACTCTGGCCTAATAGCTAAGGTCTAAACTCTTACTCTGGCCTACTGGTTAAGGTCTTAGACTCCTACTCTGGCCTAATAGCTAAGGTCTTAACTCTTTCTCTGGCCTAATAGCTAAGGTCTTAACTCTTACTCTGACCTAATAGCTAAGGTCTTAACTCTTACTCTGGCCTAATAGCTAAGATCTTAACTCTTACTCTGGTCTAATAGCTAAGGTCTTAGACTCGTACTCTGGCCTACTGGTTAAGGTCTTAACTCTTACTCTGTCCTAATAGCTAAGGTCTTAGACTCGTACTATGGCCTACAGGTTAAGGTCTTAACTCTTACTCTGGCCTAATAGCTAAGGTCTTAGACTCGTACTCTGGCCTACTGGTTAAGGTCTTAACTCTTACTCTGGCCTAATGGTTAAGGTCTTAACTCTTACTCTGGCCTAATAGCTAAGGTCTTAACTCTTACTCTGGCCTAATAGCTAAGGTCTTAGACTCTTACTCGGGCCTACTGGTTAAGGTCTTAACTATTACTCTGGCCTACTGGTTAAGGGATTAACTCTTACTCTGGCCTAATAGCTAAGGTCTTAACTCTTACTCTGGCCTACTGGTTAAGGTCTTAGACTCCTACTCTGGCCTAATAGCTAAGGTCTTAACTCTTTCTCTGGCCCAATAGCTAAGGTCTTAACTCTTACTCTGGCCTAATAGCTAAGGTCTTAACTCTTACTCTGGCCTTATAGCTAAGATCTTAACTCTTACTCTGGCCTAATAGCTAAGGTCTTAGACTCGTACTCTGGCCTACTGGTTAAGGTCTTAACTCTTACTCTGTCCTAATAGCTAAGGTCTTAGACTCGTACTATGGCCTACAGGTTGAGGTCTTAACTCTTACTCTGGCCTAATAGCTAAGGTCTTAGACTCGTACTCTGGCCTACTGGTTAAGGTCTTAACTCTTACTCTGGCCTAATGGTGAAGGTCTTAACTCTTACTCTGGCCTAATAGCTAAGGTCTTAACTCTTACTCTGGCCTAATAGCTAAGGTCTTAGACTCGTACTCTGGCCTACTGGTAAAGGTCTTAACTCTTACTCTGGTCTACTGGTTAAGGTCTTAACTCTTACTCTGGCCTACTGGTTAAGGTCTTAACACTTAGTCTGGCCTAAAAGCTAAGGTCTTAGACTCGTACTATGGCCTACAGCTTAAGGTCTTAACTCTTACTCTGGCCTACTGGTTAAGGTCTTAACTCTTACTCTGGCCTAATAGCTAAGGTCTTAACTCTTACTCTGGCCTAATAGCTAAGGTCTTAACTCTTACTCTGGCCTAATAGCTAATGTCTTAGACTCATACTCTGGCCTAATAGCTAAGGTCTTAACTCTTACTCTGGCCTAATAGCTAAGGTCTTAGACTCGTACTATGGCCTACAGGTTAAGGTCTTAACTCTTACTCTGGCCTACTGGTTAAGGTCTTAACTCTTACTCTTGCCTACTGGTTCAGGTCTTAACTCTTACTCTGGCCTAATAGCTAAGGTCTTAACTCTTACTCTGGCCTAATAGCTAAGGTCTTAGACTCTTACTCTGGCCTAATAGCTAAGGTCTTAGACTCGTACTCTTGCCTACTGGTTAAGGTCTTAACTCTTACTCTGGCCTAATAGCTAAGGTCTAAGACTCATACTATGGCCTACTGGTTAAGGTCTTAACTCTTACTCTGGCCTATTGGTTAAGGTCTTAACTCTTACTCTGGCCTAATAGCTAAGGTCTTAGACTCGTACTATGGCCTACTGGTTAAGGTCTTAACTCTTACTCTGCCCTACTGGTTAAGGTCTTAACTCTTTCTCTGGCCTAATAGCTAAGGTCTTAGACTCGTACTCTGGCCTACTGGTTAGGGTCTTAACTCTTACTCTGACCTACTGCTTAAGGTCTTAACTCTTACTCTGGCCTAATAGCTAAGGTCTTAACTCTTACTCTGGCCTAATAGCTAAGGTCTTTTCTCTTACTCTGGCCTAATAGCTAAGGTCTTAACTCTTACTCTGGCATTATAGCTAAGGTCTTAACTCTTACTCTGGCCTACTGGTTAAGGTCTTAACTCTTACTCTGACCTACTGCTTAAGGTCTTAACTCTTACTCTGGCCTAATAGCTAAGGTCTTAACTCTTACTCTGGCCTAATAGCTAAGGTCTTAACTCTTACTCTGGCCTAATAGCTAAGGTCTTAACTCCTACTCTGGCCTAATAGCTAAGGTCTTAGACTCGTACTCTGGCCTAATGGTTAAGGTCTTAACTCTTACTCTGGACTAATAGCTAAGGTTTTAGACTCGTACTCTGGCCTACTGATTAAGGTCTTAACTCTTACTCTGGCCTAATAGCTGAGGTCTTAACTCTTTCTCTGGCCTAATGACTAAGGTCTTAACTCTTACTCTGGCTTGATAGCTAAGGTCATAGACTCGTACTCCGGCCTAATGGTTAAGGTCTTAATTCTTACCCTGGCCTAATAGCTAACGTCTTAACTCTTATTCTGGCCTAATGGTTAAGGTCTTAACTCTTACTCTGGCCTAATAGCTAAGGTCTTAACTCTTACTCTGGCCTACTGGTTAAGGTCTTAACTCTTACTCTGGCCTAATAGTTAAGGTCTTAGACTCGTACTCTGGCCTAATTGCTAAGGTCTTAACTCTTACTCTGGCCTAATAGCTAAGGTCTTAGACTCGTACTCTGGCCTAATGGTTAAGGTCTTAACTATTACTCTGGCCTACTGGTTAAGGGATTAACTCTTACTCTGGCCTAATAGCTAAGGTCTAAACTCTTACTCTGGCCTACTGGTTAAGGTCTTAGACTCCTACTCTGGCCTAATAGCTAAGGTCTTAACTCTTTCTCTGGCCTAATAGCTAAGGTCTTAACTCTTACTCTGACCTAATAGCTAAGGTCTTAACTCTTACTCTGGCCTAATAGCTAAGATCTTAACTCTTACTCTGGCCTAATAGCTAAGGTCTTAGACTCGTACTCTGGCCTACTGGTTAAGGTCTTAACTCTTACTCTGTCCTAATAGCTAAGGTCTTAGACTCGTACTATGGCCTACAGGTTAAGGTCTTAACTCTTACTCTGGCCTAATAGCTAAGGTCTTAGACACATACTCTGGCCTACTGGTTAAGGTCTTAATTCTTACTCTGGCCTAATGGTTAAGGTCTTAACTCTTACTCTGGCCTAATAGCTAAGGTCTTAGACTCTTACTCTGGCCTACTGGTTAAGGTCTTAACTATTACTCTGGCCTACTGGTTAAGGGATTAACTCTTACTCTGGCCTAATAGCTAAGGTCTTAACTCTTACTCTGGCCTACTGGTTAAGGTCTTAGACTACTACTCTGGCCTAATAGCTAAGGTCTTAACTCTTTCTCTGGCCCAATAGATAAGGTCTTAACTCTTACTCTGGCCTAATAGCTAAGATCTTAACTCTTACTCTGGCCTAATAGCTAAGGTCTTAGACTCGTACTCTGGCCTACTGGTTAAGGTCTTAACTCTTACTCTGGCCTAATAGCTAAGGTCTTAACTCTTACTCTGGCCTAATAGCTAAGGTCTTAACTCTTACTCTGGCCTAATAGTTAAGGTCTTAAACTCATACTCTGGCCTAATAGCTAAGGTCTTAACTCTTACTCTGGCCTAATAGCTAAGGTCGTAGACTTGTACTATGGCCTACAGGTTAAGGTCTTAAATCTTACTCTGGCCTACTGGTTAAGGTCTTAACTCTTACTCTTGCCTACTGGTTAAGGTCTTAACTCTTACTCTGTCCTAATAGCTAAGGTCGTAGACTTGTACTATGGCCTACAGGTTAAGGTCTTAAATCTTACTCTGACCTACTGGTTAAGGTCTTAACTCTTACTCTTGCCTACTGGTTAAGGTCTTAACTCTTACTCTGTCCTAATAGCTAAGGTCTTAGACTCGTACTATGGCCTACAGGTTAAGGTCTTAACTCTTACTCTGGCCTAATAGCTAAGGTCTTAGACTCGTACTCTGGCCTACTGGTTAAGGTCTTAACTCTTACTCTGGCCTAATGGTTATGGTCTTAACTCTTACTCTGGCCTAATAGCTAAGGTCTTAACTCTTACTCTGGCCTAATAGCTAAGGTCTTAGACTCGTACTCTGGCCTACTGGTAAAGGTCTTAACTCTTACACTGGTCTACTGGTTAAGGTCTTAACTCTTACTCTGGCCTACTGGTTAAGGTCTTAACACTTAGTCTGGCCTAAAAGCTAAGGTCTTAGACTCGTACTATGGCCTACAGCTTAAGGTCTTAACTCTTACTCTGGCCTACTGGTTAAGGTCTTAACTCTTACTCTGGCCTAATAGCTAAGGTCTTAACTCTTACTCTGGCCTAATAGCTAAGGTCTTAACTCTTACTCTGGCCTAATAGCTAAGGTCTTAGACTCATACTCTGGCCTAATAGCTAAGGTCTTAACTCTTACTCTGGCCTAATAGCTAAGGTCTTAGACTTGTGGAAATGTGGATTTTCCTGATCAGTTATGTCCCCTATCTTGGACCCCAACGGTTCTATATGCATGTTACAAGTACATGTATGTTCCCTCCAGTTCCAGTTTCCAAGACGCAAACATATGTGCGTCCACCGTCAACATGTTCTCTGTCAGATCCGCCATCAATGGGCTGGATATTCGATTCCTAAGTATGAAAGGCCACCGACTTTATATGGCTAAGTTACTCCATTTTTACAGTTCAGGCAGAATAGGCCCGATTCTGTCTTCAAAGCCTTTCCCTGCTCTCTGTCTCTGACAGCTTCAGCTTGAGCTCGCATCTGTATCCATGAACTTTGTCCTACTCCCTGTGCAGCTAACGATGCCTGCCTCGGCCAGTTTCGCCTGCCTGCCAAGAAGCTGTATTTCACCTTCGAATTATCTACTTTGCTTTTCAGCCGATGCATTCCTGTCTAGTGATTTAGGTAAACATTTCCTTTAGCTCCCAAGCAAAGGACTCGGCCTTTCCGTCCTCATGCAAGTAATTCATAGCCCTGTTGCCATGGAAAGTTTTCTGCCCCTCGCATCTCATATAGGCACTTAGACGTTTGAACACGCACTCACAGTCAGTATAGAATAGATTCTGCCCGAGAGTCCTTCCTTGTGGATAACATAGTTCTCTAAACATAGGATGTTAGATATGATTTGGGATTAGGTTGACTTGACCCCCCAGACTTTTCGTCTCCACATGTAGAGCTAAATGTCAAGTCCCCTTCACCCCCTAGTTGCACGTCAATTACACGTCATGCTGCTGCGCGCGCATCTATGTTAAGTATTATCTTATAGATCCACCTATGTATGATAATCAGAGCCAATCATGTTTCTTTTTGCTCCTTATTACGCCTAGTTTCGATTACGTATTTACTATGTCATTTCTCTTATCAATTGTTACGCCTTCTACATTCGTTTCATTGTAATGTATGACCTATAAAAGTTACTTCTTGTCAATAAAGTATTGTACTTCACTTCCTGAACCCTCGTGGTGACGGAACCTGAAGGCCGCCACTCGAGTCGGCCATTTTGGAATAAAGCCCATTCAGAAAACCTCTTATACCACGGATTCTGCCTCTTATTATTCTGAGCTATTTTACTTTATTTTAGATTCCGTATGAAATTCAGTCTAGGTAAAAGAATATTTACCACATAATGGCGCCCGAATAGGGACACTTTCTCATCTCACGCGCCGGCGGTGCGTTGCAGGCCCGGTCTCCTGCCACAGCTGGACGGACCATAACGCGTACCAGCAGGATTTCCTGTAGCTCCCTCCGGTCAAGCGGGGGCGACTGAGGCTGCGATCAACCCAGACGAGGCGGTGAGAAGTGCGAAGTATCCCGACCAGAGCCTAGCTGAGAGAGCAAGATCCGAGGTATACAGAGGCCCACCAGGTTTTCGAAGTCCCGATGTCCAGAGGGTCCACTGTCCGCAGTCATCAAGTCCCGTCCATTCTCTGAGGCCTTCCGTTTCAAGGAGCTACTCGGTGAGTACCATCGCCGGGGAGGCGTGTTGACGCGCACATAGGTTGTGCCGGTCAAAACGGATTTGGGTACACAAATCCGGTCTGCACTGTTTAGCAGTGTATATGTACTGTTTAGCAGTATATCAAGTATTCCGAAGTATTCAGTTATTTTCAAGAATTCAGCTTGGTGATTAGTTATGCAGACTGTCATCATTGTCGGTCATTTTTAAAATGTTTAATGTTTAATGTTTAAAGTGTTCAAATGTCTTGCATATTGTGGTATGAATGATTGTTCATTGTTCACTGTTCATTATTGTGTTTTTTCGTATTAAGTGAGTTCAAGAGTAAGTATCAGATCAGTTGTCAATATGCCGCTCTTCTCGAAGTTAAGACAGATTACTACTAGAAAAGGGGTGCTTGAAGAAGCAGTTCCTATTCCTCCCAGGGACACTCCAGGGCATTTTATGTATCACAAGCATGGCTTAGATGCCATATTATTTCTTGATTTATGGGTAGATTATACCAAGGGATTGCCAGAAAGTCAAAGGTGGCCCGCAGCGGGAACCTGGGATGCAGAGTGCATCATGAAAGTGGAGGAAGAGTTATGGAAAAGAAAAGTCAGACAGTCACAGAAAGACGCTGTTGAGTTATGGCGTAAAGAATCTCATAGACGTACAGAAAAAGCACGTAGACAAGAAGAGAGGAGTAAAGAAAGTTCAAAGAAAGTTCAAGAAAATCTATTAATTGAGGAAGGTATCCGAGTGAAATCAGAACAAGTAGATAGACAAAGAAATGCTCTTATGAATGGTATGTATCCCCTTCTAGCCGAAGGACTACCTAAGGCTGTTCCAGAGATGCCAAAAGACTTGCCACCCCCATTATTTCCAATTAAGGTACATCCTAAAGGGCATCCCAGAACCGCAGAAGATGTTTTTCTTTCCTCATATCTAGATGACGCAGCTCCCGAGTATGCTAACCCCGCACTACATAGACCGTCTGGCGGAGGGGTTCAACGTCAGGATCAGGTAGCTGTCCCCGTGCAACAGCAAGTCCCGACACAAGCTCCGGCAAGCACATCTGTTTCCGCATCTGTCTCCGCAATCGATTCTACAGTGGTATCCACACCTATAGTTGCTGTGTCACGTTCGACGAATCCATTCACACCCGACGCCCCAGATGGGGCCACGGGAGGTGCTAGCAATACTTTTACGCCACCTAGAATAAATAAACTTGTTTTTCAAGAATCAGCGCATTCACGTACACCCAAATTCGTAAGTGAACGTGCGCTTAAGGAACTTCTTATAGATTGTAGATATGACCCTGTGGTCGGTCAAGAGGACGAAATGGTCCTGGCATCATTACGCATCAGACGAGCCGCAGGGTATTTAGCGAAGTTACCAGGAATGACTACGCATCTAGATAAGATATATCATTTTGTTCAAACAGGGCGAGATCCAGAATGTATTAATAGAGCTATGGAATTCCAGAAAGTAGAGATACAGGGGGAACTGTTACGTTTCCTCATAAACTGTATGATCAGAAATCAAGACCGACCGGGGGTAGACCCGAATGCAATGCTTATTCTTACAAGATGGAGCCAGAATATATCAGAAGGGAGACACGATAAGCAAAACTGTATAATAGCCATGTGCCGAAAAATCCGTAAAGAAATAGAACGTATTCATGAAGAAAGATTGGAAACAGACGAGTTCGAGCAAGATGAAGTGTCCGAATCAGGGAATTCCGCCAGACAGTCAGAGACCATAGCCTACGTAGGCAGAGGAAGATCCTGTAATAATACTAGATGCTTTTCTGATCCCATACACTCTGTATGTCCAAATAATAGTAGAACGTATCCGACGCCTGTAATAAATCTGAAGTCTCCTGAACATTTGTTTCAAGCCGCAGATAAAATACTACGAGAACGAAGGGGTTACCACCTCCTCGATTCCATGGATGAGCAAGAATTAGCCAGATCAGCCGTTCACTGGATTGACAGTCCTGAAAAATACGGTGATGAGACCGTAGCACACACGTTTTTTAACCTCAGTGCAGATGAACAACGTTTAGCTGGAATCTATATGATTCAGCAACTCCTTATATTATATAAGAGCCAACATGCTGACCCTGGTCCTTTACCTGACATATTAACGGAACTACTCGCGAACAGATGGAGAGGTTCTAGTAACAAGTTAATTAAAGAAATATTAGTGTCACGTAAACAGTATGTCCTTTTTGTAAGTCCGGATTCTTTCTCGCTGCCCCGCAAAGAAAGAACGCCGTATTATATGGATAGACAAAATCCCTTACGAGAAGTGCACCCAATAAAAGGCGAAGACAATCAGTTTCACCGTGTATTTGTATACACACCCATAACAAAAATTGAATTGTTAGAAATGAAGAAAGTAGTACCCAGTCATGACAAAGACCCAGCGGGTTTCCACCGAGAAGTTAAGGACATGTTACTGATGGGAGAGTATACCTATCCTGATATTATGACGATATTAAAGGTGCTCTTGCCTGCTGGCATTTATGAAAAACTGAAAGAAAAAGAGTGGGAAGTGGGAGACCAAAAGATAGATTGGACAGCATTAGAAATGGAAGAAAAGGCCCGAACTGCAGGTTCAGGGCTCGGGGATAAAGTTAAAGCATTACCAGGTTTACTAGTACAAGTACTGCCACGTTTATTAACTACGAAAAAGGAAGATTGGGGTGCAATCTCAGCCTGTAAACAAAAGCATGATGAAGACACAAGTGATTATTATGCCCGATTTGAAAAATGTTTTGGAATAAATAGTGGTATAAAAACAAGTAGTGAGTCGTATCCACATTTATTTGTGACAAAATTAGTAGAAAATGCATTACCTCCAGTAAAGAATAGAATATTGAAATTCGAGAGTACCTGGCAAAGTAACACTCCGTCACAAATGCTACAAATGTTACAGTATCATCACAATAGAATTAGAGATGAACAAGAGCACGAACAAAGACGTATGAAAGATACAAAAATGAAAATGCTAGTGTCTCAGACAGTACCAGCTGAAGGACATAAAAAGGGTATGACACATTCCGATTCAGCAGGACCGGTAAAAGGGACATGCAATTATTGCAAAAAGCCAGGTCATTACGTACACGATTGTCCAGTTTTAAAACATAATATCGCCATAGGTAAAACACAAGAAAGACTGCGGCCACTCAGACAAGATCAGAATGAACAAGGAGCTATGCAGCATGCCCAGGCCATGCCAGCCGCACAACAGCCAATACAGTTTGTGCCAGCTGCACCACCGTTACCTGCTACTGCCACACAAACCACAACACGACAAATGTATCAGACCGCACAGTATGAATACCCTGAGTATCAGCGTTACGCATGAACCAGCCTAGAGAGGGAAGTTGACTTACCCCTTATTGAGATTCCTGTAGATCAAGAAGGACCTTATGTACATAGTGAATTATTAGGTCAAGACAGGAAATTTTTACTAGACACAGGGGCAAGTCGAACAACAATAAAGCGTAGTGAAGTTCCAGGGGCACCCCTCTCAGGCTCTCAAAATGTTTCCCTTGGTTTTTCAGGAAAGCCTATCGTTAATGAGGTATCACAGCCACTTCCACTTACGATTGGTCCCCTGACACGAACTACTGATTTATTACTTACCAAATCCTGTCCAGAAAACTTGTTAGGTATCAAGACATTAAAAGCCCTAGGGGCTATTATCTGTTGTTCTCCGGAAGGAGTAAGATTGTTTCTACGTGATTTTAAAGGTCATTATATATCAAGAGACATGGATCGCCGATTACAGACTTTACCAGCGCATCTATGGGCACAAGGCCCTACTGATGTTGGTTGCATGAACATTACACCATACCGAGTCACATTGAAAGCAGGAGTGGTACTACCACGAATGCGACAATACAAGTTACCGCAAGATGCTGTAGTGGCTTTGCTGAAAATCATTGATGAGCTAATTGTCCAAGGAGTAGTTGTAGAAACAGACTCCAATGTATGTAATTCACCGATAATTCCGATTCTTAAACGAACTGATCCTACTGCTCCGCCAGTATATCGATTGGTTATTGATTTGCGTGAACTAAACAAGTGCATTGTGCCACAATTTCCTGTGGTCCCCGATATATCATCATTATTGACAGCAATTGATTCCGAAGCAACATTCTTTACTGTAATTGATCTCAAGAATGCCTTTTTCAGCGTCCCCATAGATCCGGAAAGCCAATATTTGTTCGGATTCAGTTTAAATGGGCGCAGTTTTAAATTCTCACGCGCTCCCCAAGGATTCACAGAAAGCCCCAGCATCTACAGCCAAGCACTGAAACGAGAACTTGACAGTATCCACATGCCAGTCAATACTGCACTGCTTCAATATGTCGATGATCTGCTGATCACCGCGAGAAGCGAACCCGAATGTGAAAAGGCTTCTCTGACAGTTTTACATTTTCTAGCCGACAAGGGGCACAAGGTGTCTCCTTCTAAGCTGCAATTCTGTGTCCAGCGAGTTATTTATCTTGGTCACTCGTTGTCCAAGGAGGGAAGGCAGCTTACACCAGATCGCATCCAGTTAATTGCTAACATGTCAATACCCCAGACACAAAAGGAGGTGCGGGCTTTCATAGGCCTCACTTCATATTGTAGGCAGTGGATCCCTCAATATGCATTCCTAGCAAAACCACTCATTCAGTTGACAACACGGGAGGCAGTCACATCGACTGTCCTCCCTTGGACTCAGGAACATACACAAGCTTTTGAAAGCTTAAAGAAAGCTTTATGTCAAGCACCTGTTTTAGCAACACCATGTTATAGCAAACATTTTACACTCTTTGTTACAGAACGCGAAGGTACTGCCTTGTCAGTACTCACTCAGGAACAAGCAGGATCACGCAAGCCATGTGCTTATTTTTCCAGTACATTAGATCCCGTAGCTCAGGCTTTGCCTGCGTGCCTGAAATCAGTGGCAGCAACAGCTTTAGCAATCAGACAAAGCGATGCCATAGTGTTAGGACATCCATTGACAGTACAAGTACCACATGCAGTAGAAGTTCTTGTGAACCGAACGCAAACACAACACTTGACCATAGCAAGACTTACCGGTTATGAACTGACATTGTTTCAGCCACACATAGAGATCCGACGTTGTAATACATTGAATCCTGCTACACTGTTACCTGTAATTGGAACAGACCCACTAGCTCATGATTGTGTTGAAATTATTGAAATAAAGACGAAACCTAGACAAGACTTGACAGACGTTCCATTGTTAGATCCAGACCTGACGTTGTATGTAGACGGATCGTGCATGAGAACAAGTACAGGAGATTTAGTGGCCGCGTATGCAGTCACAACAGACACTGAAGTTATTGAGACAAACTGTATAGATACTTTGTCAGCCCAAGCAGCAGAACTTATTGCTCTAACACAAGCCTGTATTCAAGCCACAAATAAGAAAGTTAATGTATACACTGACTCACGTTATGCATTCGGAGTTGTACACGACTTCGGCGTGCTGTGGCGAGAGAGAGGTTATTTAACTTCCCATGGTGCCCACATTCAGCACGGACCCCTCATTCATGCCTTATTAGATGCAATACATCTACCCACTGCTATATCGATTATGAAATGTAAAGCACACACGAAGGTTACTGATATCATTTCTCAAGGCAATGATTTAGCTGACAGAACAGCTAAACAGACTGCTCAGACTCGCACATTCGACATGACAAAGCCAATAGTTCAGACACCAACACAGTGTATGACAATTAAGGATCCCGCACTTGACGTAATTGACATACAGACACATGCTACTGCAGAAGAATTAAAGAAATGGACTGAACTAGGAGGGATCCAGACAGATCAGGGATGGATGACGAAGGAGAAATCTGTATGGTTTCTTCCTGACTCTATGGTCCAAGCCGTTATAGCTACAATTCACAGTCCGGCGCATTTAGGGGAGAAAGCTATGCTAGATAGCATTCAACACATTTGGTTCAATAAACATTTACGAGCAGCAGCTAAACAAAAAGTCCGTACCTGTATGATATGTTGTCAGTTCAACCCAGGAAAAAGTGTTCCCGTAGAACAGGGTGGATTTCAGACTCCTGATCATCCTTTTGAAGTGCTCCAAATGGATTATATCCAGATGGAACGATGTCGAGGATTCAAATATGTTCTTGTAGTTGTCTGCGCTCTCTCCCGATGGACTGAGGCGTACCCGGTATCAGATTACACGGCCCCGACTACTGCCAAACAGTTAGTTCGAGAATTCTTCCCACGGTACGGTTTACCACGTGTTGTATATTCAGATAACGGCCAGCCTTTCTCATCCGAATTAATGAAACATGTCTCACTTTTGTTGGGATATCAGTGGAAATTCCACTGTGTCCGACACCCCGAGGCAGCAGGTCTCGTGGAACGACACAATCAAATTTTGAAAATCAGATTGTCTAAAATATGTAAGGAGAAAGGTGTTGACTGGATAGTAGCCTTACCAGTTGCACTATTTTACATAAGAATGGTAGCACACTCTCGAACAGGGCTATCCCCGTATGAGGTGATCTTCGGAAGACCACCAAATATGTGGGGGACGCCTATACCACGTAAAATAACTGATGTTAATTGTGATATGCTGACAGATTACTTGGCTTCCTTGATGTCTGCACTACAATCTTGTCGTTCACAGGTAGCTGCAGCCTTTCCTGACAACACTGAGGTGAAACCCCATGACGTCGTTCCGGGTGATCTGGTGTTTGTGAGGAATTTCGACCGAAAGACCCAGTTGGAGCCCAGGTGGAAAGCACCCAAGCTAGTCCTGTTGACCACAAGAACAGCCGTGAAAGTTGAGGGCCGCAAGGGCTGGATACATTCCAGCCACATCAAGAAATTTCATGGACTATCCTCGGATATAGACACTGTGCCCTGCACTCCCTCACAGACTGATTCAAAACTTCCCTTTGTTGAACAGAATGACTCTCAGAACTATAAATTAAAGCTTAGGCCCAAACAGTCGAGCAATTTGATTGTTTAAGTCCTCTCCAAGGTGAAGCGGTTGAATTGTCTCTGACATGTATCCCTTGGACCTGAGTAGAGAAAATACCCGAGAAATGTTGAAACGACAGGCGTATTGTAAATCACTGCGTAGCTACTGTATGAGGACATTATTATTTCTGTTTTTATTGAGTCTTTTAATAATTATTACGAGTGTGATTTTGCACATATATCATCCTATTTCTAGACATGTTTATAATGTTGCTGCTGAACATTCTTTTAGTGACCTACCGCCACATGAATTATCTTATAGACTTGCGCTGCGCAATAACACTTTCATTAGTATGTTACATCATTCCCATCAGACTAGTAATGCCACCAATTGTTGGGTGTGTGGCCGACTCCCTCCCTATCAGAATAACAAAGGAGTTCTGCCTTTCTTTCCACATCCGTTCACACATAATGGCTCCTGTGGAGCATGGTTTAGTTTACTAAATTCCATAGACCCAGACACAGCAGTTTATCAACAACATTGGATATGGGGAAATCTGAATCTAGTTTTATTCAAAGTCTGTCACCCTAATAAGGAGGGTCACCCCAGTAGAACAGGAACTGATCTAGAAAATGAAGTGTATAAATTAGGTAATTTTACACCTAATCTTATGATTCTGAATGTCAAATCCGAAGTTGAACTAATTCTGCCCACTATGTCAGTATTTCCAGTTAAGGGTGAATTATGTGTAAGAAAAGTTGGTTCCATACATATGGGCCATAGCAAATGCGTTACTACAGTAGAATATAGTGATCAAGGTACATCTTCATTTAGAGCTTCTCGCCATTCTTACTTTATATGTGGTCAGACGGCATATATGCGTCTGCCTCTAGATTGGGATGGTACCTGTTACATAGCATTCCTTTTGCCACCTGTTTTCCTAGCTCCTCCTGATTATTATCGAAATGTTCATTTAGTACACAATAGAGAGCGAAGAGATCTCCCAGTTGTCGATTATACTGAGACGGCATGGGACAAGTATGTAGATTTCAATAAAGGTATCTTTCCCTATATAGGTACAATATCAAATAGTAAGCTGATACGTAGACTAACCAAGACTCTTGAAGCTGTAGTAAACGAGACTATAGCCGCCCTAGGCAATCTGACAGAGGAACAATCAGTGATGAGAATTGTTGTTCTTCAGAATCGTCTTGTCCTTGACGTCATCCTGGCCGATAGGGGCGGAGCTTGCAGGGTCATCGGATCCAGCTGCTGCATATTCATACCAGAAAATTCGCCATCTGTATATAAAGCTATAACACACCTTCATAAGATTGTGAGCCAGATACACGAGAATCCAGGCACTTGGACGTGGTCCGGGTGGTTTTGGAGTGTGATATCAGCCTGGGGATGGAGAGTTCTATCCTTCCTAGGTATTGGCCTTCTTATGCTCTTCAGTTGCTGTTTATGCCTGCAATGTGGACCAGCGATTTGTGGTCTGTGTGCCACATCGTGCATTCCATATCAAGGTTCTCGTTCAAAATGCCGGAAGAAGAAGGAAGAAGAAATGATGCTCCATGAGCAAATAGATGGAATAATGAAGATTGATATCTCTTGAAGGGCAAGTAGGGGACAAGGAGGGAATGTGGAAATGTGGATTTTCCTGATCAGTTATGTCCCCTATCTTGGACCCCAACGGTTCTATATGCATGTTACAAGTACATGTATGTTCCCTCCAGTTCCAGTTTCCAAGACGCAAACATATGTGCGTCCACCGTCAACATGTTCTCTGTCAGATCCGCCATCAATGGTCTGGATATTCGATTCCTAAGTATGAAAGGCCACCGACTTTATATGGCTAAGTTACTCCATTTTTACAGTTCAGGCAGAATAGGCCCGATTCTGTCTTCAAAGCCTTTCCCTGCTCTCTGTCTCTGACAGCTTCAGCTTGAGCTCGCATCTGTATCCATGAACTTTGTCCTACTCCCTGTGCAGCTAACGATGCCTGCCTCGGCCAGTTTCGCCTGCCTGCCAAGAAGCTGTATTTCACCTTCGAATTATCTACTTTGCTTTTCAGCCGATGCATTCCTGTCTAGTGATTTAGGTAAACATTTCCTTTAGCTCCCAAGCAAAGGACTCGGCCTTTCCGTCCTCATGCAAGTAATTCATAGCCCTGTTGCCATGGAAAGTTTTCTGCCCCTCGCATCTCATATAGGCACTTAGACGTTTGAACACGCACTCACAGTCAGTATAGAATAGATTCTGCCCGAGAGTCCTTCCTTGTGGATAACATAGTTCTCTAAACATAGGATGTTAGATATGATTTGGGATTAGGTTGACTTGACCCCCCAGACTTTTCGTCTCCACATGTAGAGCTAAATGTCAAGTCCCCTTCACCCCCTAGTTGCACGTCAATTACACGTCATGCTGCTGCGCGCGCATCTATGTTAAGTATTATCTTATAGATCCACCTATGTATGATAATCAGAGCCAATCATGTTTCTTTTTGCTCCTTATTACGCCTAGTTTCGATTACGTATTTACTATGTCATTTCTCTTATCAATTGTTACGCCTTCTACATTCGTTTCATTGTAATGTATGACCTATAAAAGTTACTTCTTGTCAATAAAGTATTGTACTTCACTTCCTGAACCCTCGTGGTGACGGAACCTGAAGGCCGCCACTCGAGTCGGCCATTTTGGAATAAAGCCCATTCAGAAAACCTCTTATACCACGGATTCTGCCTCTTATTATTCTGAGCTATTTTACTTTATTTTAGATTCCGTATGAAATTCAGTCGAGGTAAAAGAATATTTACCACAGACTCGTACTATGGCCTACAGGTTAAGGTCTTAACTCTTACTCTGGCCTACTGGTTAAGGTCTTAACTCTTACTCTTGCCTACTGGTTAAGGTCTTAAATCTTACTCTGGCCTAATAGCTAAGGTCTTAACTCTTACTCTGGCCTAATAGCTAAGGTCTTAGACTCTTACTCTGGCCTAATAGCTAAGGTCTTAGACTCGTACTCTGGCCTACTGGTTAAGGTCTTAACTCTTACTCTGACCTATTGGTTAAGGTCTTAACTCTTACTCTGGCCTAATAGCTAAGGTCTTAGACTCGTACTATGGCCTACTGGTTAAGGTCTTAACTCTTACTCTGCCCTACTGGTTAAGGTCTTAACTCTTACTCTGGCCTAATAGCTAAGGTCTTAGACTCGTACTCTGGCCTACTGGTTAGGGTCTTAACTCTTACTCTGGCCTACTGGTTAAGGTCTTAACTCTTACTCTGACCTACTGCTTAAGGTCTTAACTCTTACTCTGGCCTAATAGCTAAGGTCTTAACTCTTACTCTGGCCTAATAGCTAAGGTCTTTTCTCTTACTCTGGCCTAATAGCTAAGGTCTTAACTCTTACTCTGGCATTATAGCTAAGGTCTTAACTCTTACTCTGGCCTACTGGTTAAGGTCTTAACTCTTACTCTGGCCTAATAGCTAAGGTCTTAACTCTTACTCTGGCCTAATAGCTAAGGTCTTAACTCCTACCCTGGCCTAATAGCTAAGGTCTTAGACTTGTACTCTGGCCTAATGGTTAAGGTCTTAACTCTTACTCTGGACTAATAGCTAAGGTTTTAGACTCGTACTCTGGCCTACTGGTTAAGGTCTTAACTCTTACTCTGGCCTAATAGCTGAGGTCTTAACTCTTTCTCTGGCCTAATGACTAAGGTCTTAACTCTTACTCTGGCCTGATAGCTAAGGTCTTAGACTCGTACTCTGGCCTAATGGTTAAGGTCTTAACTCTTACCCTGGCCTAATAGCTAACGTCTTAACTCATTATTCTGGCCTAATGGTTAAGGTCTTAACTCTTACTCTGGCCTAATAGCTAAGGTCTTAACTCTTACTCTGGCCTACTGGTTAAGGTCTTAGACTCTTACTCTGGCCTACTGGTTAAGGTCTTAACTATTACTCTGGCCTACTGGTTAAGGGATTAACTCTTACTCTGGCCTAATAGCTAAGGTCTTAACTCTTACTCTGGCCTACTGGTTAAGGTCTTAGACTCCTACTCTGGCCTAATAGCTAAGGTCTTAACTCTTTCTCTGGCCTAATAGCTAAGGTCTTAACTCTTACTCTGGCCTAATAGCTAAGGTCTTAACTCTTACTCTGGCCTTATAGCTAAGATCTTAACTCTTACTCTGGCCTAATAGCTAAGGTCTTAGACTCGTACTCTGGCCTACTGGTTAAGGTCTTAACTCTTACTCTGTCCTAATAGCTAAGGTCTTAGACTCGTACTATGGCCTACAGGTTGAGGTCTTAACTCTTACTCTGGCCTAATAGCTAAGGTCTTAGACTCGTACTCTGGCCTACTGGTTAAGGTCTTAACTCTTACTCTGGCCTAATGGTGAAGGTCTTAACTCTTACTCTGGCCTAATAGCTAAGGTCTTAACTCTTACTCTGGCCTAATAGCTAAGGTCTTAGACTCGTACTCTGGCCTACTGGTAAAGGTCTTAACTCTTACTCTGGTCTACTGGTTAAGGTCTTAACTCTTACTCTGGCCTACTGGTTAAGGTCTTAACACTTAGTCTGGCCTAAAAGCTAAGGTCTTAGACTCGTACTATGGCCTACAGCTTAAGGTCTTAACTCTTACTCTGGCCTACTGGTTAAGGTCTTAACTCTTACTCTGGCCTAATAGCTAAGGTCTTAACTCTTACTCTGGCCTAATAGCTAAGGTCTTAACTCTTACTCTGGCCTAATAGCTAATGTCTTAGACTCATACTCTGGCCTAATAGCTATGGTCTTAACTCTTACTCTGGCCTAATAGCTAAGGTCTTAGACTCGTACTATGGCCTACAGGTTAAGGTTTTAACTCTTACTCTGGCCTACTGGTTAAGGTCTTAACTCTTACTCTTGCCTACTGGTTCAGGTCTTAACTCTTACTCTGGCCTAATAGCTAAGGTCTTAACTCTTACTCTGGCCTAATAGCTAAGGTCTTAGACTCTTACTCTGGCCTAATAGCTAAGGTCTTAGACTCGTACTCTTGCCTACTGGTTAAGGTCTTAACTCTTACTCTGGCCTAATAGCTAAGGTCTAAGACTCATACTATGGCCTACTGGTTAAGGTCTTAACTCTTACTCTGGCCTATTGGTTAAGGTCTTAACTCTTACTCTGGCCTAATAGCTAAGGTCTTAGACTCGTACTATGGCCTACTGGTTAAGGTCTTAACTCTTACTCTGCCCTACTGGTTAAGGTCTTAACTCTTTCTCTGGCCTAATAGCTAAGGTCTTAGACTCGTACTCTGGCCTACTGGTTAGGGTCTTAACTCTTACTCTGGCCTACTGGTTAAGGTCTTAACTCTTACTCTGACCTACTGCTTAAGGTCTTAACTCTTACTCTGGCCTAATAGCTAAGGTCTTAACTCTTACTCTGGCCTAATAGCTAAGGTCTTTTCTCTTACTCTGGCCTAATAGCTAAGGTCTTAACTCTTACTCTGGCATTATAGCTAAGGTCTTAACTCTTACTCTGGCCTACTGGTTAAGGTCTTAACTCTTACTCTGGCCTAATAGCTAAGGTCTTAACTCTTACTCTGGCCGAATAGCTAAGGTCTTAACTCCTACTCTGGCCTAATAGCTAAGGTCTTAGACTCGTACTCTGGCCTAATGGTTAAGGTCTTAACTCTTACTCTGGACTAATAGCTAAGGTTTTAGACTCGTACTCTGGCCTACTGGTTAAGGTCTTAACTCTTACTCTGGCCTAATAGCTGAGGTCTTAACTCTTTCTCTGGCCTAATGACTAAGGTCTTAACTCTTACTCTGGCCTGATAGCTAAGGTCTTAGACTCGTACTCCGGCCTAATGGTTAAGGTCTTAACTCTTACCCTGGCCTAATAGCTAACGTCTTAACTCTTATTCTGGCCTAATGGTTAAGGTCTTAACTCTTACTCTGGCCTAATAGCTAAGGTCTTAACTCTTACTCTGTCCTACTGGTTAAGGTCTTAACTCTTACTCTGGCCTAATAGTTAAGGTCTTAGACTCGTACTCTGGCCTAATTGCTAAGGTCTTAACTCTTACTCTGGCCTAATAGCTAAGGTCTTAGACTCGTACTCTGGCCTAATGGTTAAGGTCTTAACTATTACTCTGGCCTACTGGTTAAGGGATTAACTCTTACCCTGGCCTAATAGCTAAGGTCTAAACTCTTACTCTGGCCTACTGGTTAAGGTCTTAGACTCCTACTCTGGCCTAATAGCTAAGGTCTTAACTCTTTCTCTGGCCTAATAGGTAAGGTCTTAACTCTTACTCTGACCTAATAGCTAAGGTCTTAACTCTTACTCTGGCCTAATAGCTAAGATCTTAACTCTTACTCTGGCCTAATAGCTAAGGTCTTAGACTCGTACTCTGGCCTACTGGTTAAGGTCTTAACTCTTACTCTGTCCTAATAGCTAAGGTCTTAGACTCGTACTATGGCCTACAGGTTAAGGTCTTAACTCTTACTCTGGCCTAATAGCTAAGGTCTTAGACACGTACTCTGGCCTACTGGTTAAGGTCTTAATTCTTACTCTGGCCTAATGGTTAAGGTCTTAACTCTTACTCTGGCCTAATAGCTAAGGTCCTAACTCTTACTCTGGCCTAATAGCTAAGGTCTTAGACTCTTACTCTGGCCTACTGGTTAAGGTCTTAACTATTACTCTGGCCTACTGGTTAAGGGATTAACTCTTACTCTGGCCTAATAGCTAAGGTCTTAACTCTTACTCTGGCCTACTGGTTAAGGTCTTAGACTCCTACTCTGGCCTAATAGCTAAGGTCTTAACTCTTTCTCTGGCCTAATAGATAAGGTCTTAACTCTTACTCTGGCCTAATAGCTAAGGTCTTAACTCTTACTCTGGCCTAATAGCTAAGATCTTAACTCTTACTCTAGCCTAATAGCTAAGGTCTTAGACTCGTACTCTGGCCTACTGGTTAAGGTCTTAACTCTTACTCTGGCCTAATAGCTAAGGTCTTAACTCTTACTCTGGCCTAATAGCTAAGGTCTTAACTCTTACTCTGGCCTAATAGTTAAGGTCTTAAACTCATACTCTGGCCTAATAGCTAAGGTCTTAACTCTTACTCTGGCCTTATAGCTAAGGTCGTAGACTTGTACTATGGCCTACAGGTTAAGGTCTTAAATCTTACTCTGGCCTACTGGTTAAGGTCTTAACTCTTACTCTTGCCTACTGGTTAAGGTCTTAACTCTTACTCTGTCCTAATAGCTAAGGTCTTAGACTCGTACTATGGCCTACAGGTTAAGGTCTTAACTCTTACTCTGGCCTAATAGCTAAGGTCTTAGACTCGTACTCTGGCCTACTGGTTAAGGTCTTAACTCTTACTCTGGCCTAATGGTTATGGTCTTAACTCTTACTCTGGCCTAATAGCTAAGGTCTTAACTCTTACTCTGGCCTAATAGCTAAGGTCTTAGACTCGTACTCTGGCCTACTGGTAAAGGTCTTAACTCTTACACTGGTCTACTGGTTAAGGTCTTAACTCTTACTCTGGCCTACTGGTTAAGGTCTTAACACTTAGTCTGGCCTAAAAGCTAAGGTCTTAGACTCGTACTATGGCCTACAGCTTAAGGTCTTAACTCTTACTCTGGCCTACTGGTTAAGGTCTTAACTCTTACTCTGGCCTAATAGCTAAGGTCTTAACTCTTACTCTGGCCTAATAGCTAAGGTCTTAACTCTTACTCTGGCCTAATAGCTAAGGTCTTAGACTCATACTCTGGCCTAATAGCTAAGGTCTTAACTCTTACTCTGGCCTAATAGCTAAGGTCTTAGACTCGTACTATGGCCTACAGGTTAAGGTCTTAACTCTTACTCTGGCCTACTGGTTAAGGTCTTAACTCTTACTCTTGCCTACTGGTTAAGGTCTTAAATCTTACTCTGGCCTAATAGCTAAGGTCTTAACTCTTACTCTGGCCTAATAGCTAAGGTCTTAGACTCTTACTCTGGCCTAATAGCTAAGGTCTTAGACTCGTACTCTGGCCTACTGGTTAAGGTCTTAACTCTTACTCTGACCTATTGGTTAAGGTCTTAACTCTTACTCTGGCCTAATAGCTAAGGTCTTAGACTCGTACTATGGCCTACTGGTTAAGGTCTTAACTCTTACTCTGCCCTACTGGTTAAGGTCTTAACTCTTACTCTGGCCTAATAGCTAAGGTCTTAGACTCGTACTCTGGCCTACTGGTTAGGGTCTTAACTCTTACTCTGGCCTACTGGTTAAGGTCTTAACTCTTACTCTGACCTTCTGCTTAAGGTCTTAACTCTTACTCTGGCCTAATAGCTAAGGTCTTAACTCTTACTCTGGCCTAATAGCTAAGGTCTTTTCTCTTACTCTGGCCTAATAGCTAAGGTCTTAACTCTTACTCTGGCATTATAGCTAAGGTCTTAACTCTTACTCTGGCCTACTGGTTAAGGTCTTAACTCTTACTCTGGCCTAATAGCTAAGGTCTTAACTCTTACTCTGGCCTAATAGCTAAGGTCTTAACTCCTACCCTGGCCTAATAGCTAAGGTCTTAGACTTGTACTCTGGCCTAATGGTTAAGGTCTTAACTCTTACTCTGGACTAATAGCTAAGGTTTTAGACTCGTACTCTGGCCTACTGGTTAAGGTCTTAACTCTTACTCTGGCCTAATAGCTGAGGTCTTAACTCTTTCTCTGGCCTAATGACTAAGGTCTTAACTCTTACTCTGGCCTGATAGCTAAGGTCTTAGACTCGTACTCTGGCCTAATGGTTAAGGTCTTAACTCTTACCCTGGCCTAATTGCTAACGTCTTAACTCATTATTCTGGCCTAATGGTTAAGGTCTTAACTCTTACTCTGGCCTAATAGCTAAGGTCTTAACTCTTACTCTGGCCTACTGGTTAAGGTCTTAACTCTTACTCTGGCCTAATAGTTAAGGTCTTAGACTCGTACTCTGGCCTAATTGCTAAGGTCTTACCTCTTACTCTGGCCTAATAGCTAAGGTCTTAGACTCGTACTCTGGCCTAATGGTTAAGGTCTTAACTATTACTCTGGCCTACTGGTTAAGGGATTAACTCTTACTCTGGCCTAATAGCTAAGGTCTTAACTCTTACTCTGGCCTACTGGTTAAGGTCTTAGACTCCTACTCTGGCCTAATAGCTAAGGTCTTAACTCTTTCTCTGGCCTAATAGCTAAGGTCTTAACTCTTACTCTGGCCTAATAGCTAAGGTCTTAACTCTTACTCTGGCCTAATAGCTAAGATCTTAACTCTTACTCTGGCCTAATAGCTAAGGTCTTAGACTCGTACTCTGGCCTACTGGTTAAGGTCTTAACTCTTACTCTGTCCTAATAGCTAAGGTCTTAGACTCGTACTGTGGCCTACAGGTTAAGGTCTTAACTCTTACTCTGGCCTAATAGCTAAGGTCTTAGACTCGTACTCTGGCCTACTGGTTAGGTCTTAACTCTTACTCTGGCCTAATGGTTAAGGTCTTAACTCTTACTCTGGCCTAATAGCTAAGGTCTTAACTCTTTCTCTGGCCTAATAGCTAAGGTCTTAGACTCTTACTCTGGCCTACTGGTTAAGGTCATAACTGTTACTCTGGCCTACTGGTTAAGGGATTAACTCTTACTCTGGCCTAATAGCTAAGGTCTTAACTCTTACTCTGGCCTACTGGTTAAGGTCTTAGACTCCTACTCTGGCCTAATAGCTAAGATCTTAACTCTTACTCTGGCCTAATAGCTAAGGTCTTAGACTCGTACTCTGGCCTACTGGTTAATGTCTTAACTCTTACTCTGGCCTAATAGCTAAGGTCTTAACTCTTACTCTGGCCTAATAGCTAAGGTCTTAACTCTTACTCTGGCCTAATAGCTAAGGTCTTAGACTCATACTCTGGCCTAATATCTAAGGTCTTAACTCTTACTCTGGCCTAATAGCTAAGGTCTTAGACTCGTACTATGGCCTACAGGTTAAGGTCTTAACTCTTACTCTGGCCTACTGGTTAAGGTCTTAACTCTTACTCTGGCCTACTGGTTAAGGTCTTAACTCTTACTCTGGCCTAATAGCTAAGGTCTTAACTCTTACTCTGGCCTAATAGCTAAGGTCTTAGACTCTTACTCTGGCCTAATAGCTAAGGTCTTAGACTCGTACTCTGGCCTACTGGTTAAGGTCTTAACTCTTACTCTGGCCTAATAGCTAAGGTCTTAGACTCATACTATGGCCTACTGGTTAAGGTCTTAGCTCTTACTCTGGCCTATTGGTTAAGGTCTTAACTCTTACTCTGGCCTAAGAGCTAAGGTCTTAGACTCGTACTATGGCCTACTGGTTAAGGTCTTAACTCTTACTCTGCCCTACTGGTTAAGGTCTTAACTCTTACTCTGGCCTAATAGCTAAGGTCTTAGACTCGTACTCTGGACTAGTGGTTAGGGTCTTAACTCTTACTCTGGCCTACTGGTTAAGGTCTTAGACTCGTACTCTGGCCTACTGGTTAAGGTCTTAACTCTTACTCTGTCCTAATAGCTAAGGTCTTAGACTCGTACTCTGGCCTACTGGTTAAGGTCTTAACTCTTACTCTGTCCTAATAGCTAAGGTCTTAGACTCGTACTATGGCCTACAGGTTAAGGTCTTAACTCTTACTCTGGCCTAATAGCTAAGGTCATAGACTCGTACTCTGGCCTACTGGTTAAGGTCTTAACTCTTACTCTGGCCTAATGGTTAAGGTCTTAACTCTTACTCTGGCCTAATAGCTAAGGTCTTAACTCTTACTCTGGCCTAATAGCTAAGGTCTTAGACTCTTACTCTGGCCTACTGGTTAAGGTCTTAACTATTACTCTGGCCTACTGGTTAAGGGATTAACTCTTACTCTGGCCCAATAGCTAAGGTCTTAACTCTTACTCTGGCCTACTGGTTAAGGTCTTAGACTCCTACTCTGGCCTAATAGCTAAGGTCTTAACTCTTTCTCTGGCCTAATAGCTAACTCTTACTCTGGCCTACTGGTTAAGGTCTTAGACTCCTACTCTGGCCTAATAGCTAAGGTCTTAACTCTTTCTCTGGCCTAATAGCTAAGGTCTTAACTCTTACTCTGGCCTAATAGCTAAGGTCTTAACTCTTACTCTGGCCTAATAGCTAAGATCTTAACTCTTACTCTGGCCTAATAGCTAAGGTCGTAGACTTGTACTATGGCCTACAGGTTAAGGTCTTAAATCTTACTCTGGCCTACTGGTTAAGGTCTTAACTCTTACTCTTGCCTACTGGTTAAGGTCTTAACTCTTACTCTGTCCTAATAGCTAAGGTCTTAGACTCGTACTATGGCCTACAGGTTAAGGTCTTAACTCTTACTCTGGCCTAATAGCTAAGGTCTTAGACTCGTACTCTGGCCTACTGGTTAAGGTCTTAACTCTTACTCTGGCCTAATGGTTATGGTCTTAACTCTTACTCTGGCCTAATAGCTAAGGTCTTAACTCTTACTCTGGCCTAATAGCTAAGGTCTTAGACTCGTACTCTGGCCTACTGGTAAAGGTCTTAACTCTTACACTGGTCTACTGGTTAAGGTCTTAACTCTTACTCTGGCCTACTGGTTAAGGTCTTAACACTTAGTCTGGCCTAAAAGCTAAGGTCTTAGACTCGTACTATGGCCTACAGCTTAAGGTCTTAACTCTTACTCTGGCCTACTGGTTAAGGTCTTAACTCTTACTCTGGCCTAATAGCTAAGGTCTTAACTCTTACTCTGGCCTAATAGCTAAGGTCTTAACTCTTACTCTGGCCTAATAGCTAAGGTCTTAGACTCATACTCTGGCCTAATAGCTAAGGTCTTAACTCTTACTTTGGCCTAATAGCTAAGGTCTTAGACTCGTACTATGGCCTACAGGTTAAGGTCTTAACTCTTACTCTGGCCTACTGGTTAAGGTCTTAACTCTTACTCTTGCCTACTGGTTAAGGTCTTAAATCTTACTCTGGCCTAATAGCTAAGGTCTTAACTCTTACTCTGGCCTAATAGCTAAGGTCTTAGACTCTTACTCTGGCCTAATAGCTAAGGTCTTAGACTCGTACTCTGGCCTACTGGTTAAGGTCTTAACTCTTACTCTGACCTATTGGTTAAGGTCTTAACTCTTACTCTGGCCTAATAGCTAAGGTCTTAGACTCGTACTATGGCCTACTGGTTAAGGTCTTAACTCTTACTCTGCCCTACTGGTTAAGGTCTTAACTCTTACTCTGGCCTAATAGCTAAGGTCTTAGACTCGTACTCTGGCCTACTGGTTAGGGTCTTAACTCTTACTCTGGCCTACTGGTTAAGGTCTTAACTCTTACTCTGACCTACTGCTTAAGGTCTTAACTCTTACTCTGGCCTAATAGCTAAGGTCTTAACTCTTACTCTGGCCTAATAGCTAAGGTCTTTTCTCTTACTCTGGCCTAATAGCTAAGGTCTTAACTCTTACTCCGGCATTATAGCTAAGGTCTTAACTCTTACTCTGGCCTACTGGTTAAGGTCTTAACTCTTACTCTGGCCTAATAGCTAAGGTCTTAACTCTTACTCTGGCCTAATAGCTAAGGTCTTAGACTCGTACTCTGGCCTACTGGTAAAGGTCTTAACTCTTACACTGGTCTACTGGTTAAGGTCTTAACTCTTACTCTGGCCTACTGGTTAAGGTCTTAACACTTAGTCTGGCCTAAAAGCTAAGGTCTTAGACTCGTACTATGGCCTACAGCTTAAGGTCTTAACTCTTACTCTGGCCTACTGGTTAAGGTCTTAACTCTTACTCTGGCCTAATAGCTAAGGTCTTAACTCTTACTCTGGCCTAATAGCTAAGGTCTTAACTCTTACTCTGGCCTAATAGCTAAGGTCTTAGACTCATACTCTGGCCTAATAGCTAAGGTCTTAACTCTTACTCTGGCCTAATAGCTAAGGTCTTAGACTCGTACTATGGCCTACAGGTTAAGGTCTTAACTCTTACTCTGGCCTACTGGTTAAGGTCTTAACTCTTACTCTTGCCTACTGGTTAAGGTCTTAAATCTTACTCTGGCCTAATAGCTAAGGTCTTAACTCTTACTCTGGCCTAATAGCTAAGGTCTTAGACTCTTACTCTGGCCTAATAGCTAAGGTCTTAGACTCGTACTCTGGCCTACTGGTTAAGGTCTTAACTCTTACTCTGACCTATTGGTTAAGGTCTTAACTCTTACTCTGGCCTAATAGCTAAGGTCTTAGACTCGTACTATGGCCTACTGGTTAAGGTCTTAACTCTTACTCTGCCCTACTGGTTAAGGTCTTAACTCTTACTCTGGCCTAATAGCTAAGGTCTTAGACTCGTACTCTGGCCTACTGGTTATGGTCTTAACTCTTACTCTGGCCTACTGGTTAAGGTCTTAACTCTTACTCTGACCTACTGCTTAAGGTCTTAACTCTTACTCTGGCCTAATAGCTAAGGTCTTAACTCTTACTCTGGCCTAATAGCTAAGGTCTTTTCTCTTACTCTGGCCTAATAGCTAAGGTCTTAACTCTTACTCTGGCATTATAGCTAAGGTCTTAACTCTTACTCTGGCCTACTGGTTAAGGTCTTAACTCTTACTCTGGCCTAATAGCTAAGGTCTTAACTCTTACTCTGGCCTAATAGCTAAGGTCTTAACTCCTACCCTGGCCTAATAGCTAAGGTCTTAGACTTGTGCTCTGGCCTAATGGTTAAGGTCTTAACTCTTACTCTGGACTAATAGCTAAGGTTTTAGACTCGTACTCTGGCCTACTGGTTAAGGTCTTAACTCTTACTCTGGCCTAATAGCTGAGGTCTTAACTCTTTCTCTGGCCTAATGACTAAGGTCTTAACTCTTACTCTGGCCTGATAGCTAAGGTCTTAGACTCGTACTCTGGCCTAATGGTTAAGGTCTTAACTCTTACCCTGGCCTAATAGCTAACGTCTTAACTCATTATTCTGGCCTAATGGTTAAGGTCTTAACTCTTACTCTGGCCTAATAGCTAAGGTCTTAACTCTTACTCTGGCCTACTGGTTAAGGTCTTAACTCTTACTCTGGCCTAATAGTTAAGGTCTTAGACTCGTACTCTGGCCTAATTGCTAAGGTCTTACCTCTTACTCTGGCCTAATAGCTAAGGTCTTAGACTCGTACTCTGGCCTAATGGTTAAGGTCTTAAATATTACTCTGGCCTACTGGTTAAGGGATTAACTCTTACTCTGGCCTAATAGCTAAGGTCTTAACTCTTACTCTGGCCTACTGGTTAAGGTCTTAGACTCCTACTCTGGCCTAATAGCTAAGGTCTTAACTCTTTCTCTGGCCTAATAGCTAAGGTCTTAACTCTTACTCTGGCCTAATAGCTAAGGTCTTAACTCTTACTCTGGCCTAATAGCTAAGATCTTAACTCTTACTCTGGCCTAATAGCTAAGGTCTTAGACTCGTACTCTGGCCTACTGGTTAAGGTCTTAACTCTTACTCTGTCCTAATAGCTAAGGTCTTAGACTCGTACTATGGCCTACAGGTTAAGGTCTTAACTCTTACTCTGGCCTAATAGCTAAGGTCTTAGACTCGTACTCTGGCCTACTGGTTAGGTCTTAACTCTTACTCTGGCCTAATGGTTAAGGTCTTAACTCTTACTCTGGCCTAATAGCTAAGGTCTTAACTCTTTCTCTGGCCTAATAGCTAAGGTCTTAGACTCTTACTCTGGCCTACTGGTTAAGGTCATAACTGTTACTCTGGCCTACTGGTTAAGGGATTAACTCTTACTCTGGCCTAATAGCTAAGGTCTTAACTCTTACTCTGGCCTACTGGTTAAGGTCTTAGACTCCTACTCTGGCCTAATAGCTAAGATCTTAACTCTTACTCTGGCCTAATAGCTAAGGTCTTAGACTCGTACTCTGGCCTACTGGTTAATGTCTTAACTCTTACTCTGGCCTAATAGCTAAGGTCTTAACTCTTACTCTGGCCTAATAGCTAAGGTCTTAACTCTTACTCTGGCCTAATAGCTAAGGTCTTAGACTCATACTCTGGCCTAATATCTAAGGTCTTAACTCTTACTCTGGCCTAATAGCTAAGGTCTTAGACTCGTACTATGGCCTACAGGTTAAGGTCTTAACTCTTACTCTGGCCTACTGGTTAAGGTCTTAACTCTTACTCTGGCCTACTGGTTAAGGTCTTAACTCTTACTCTGGCCTAATAGCTAAGGTCTTAACTCTTACTCTGGCCTAATAGCTAAGGTCTTAGACTCTTACTCTGGCCTAATAGCTAAGGTCTTAGACTCGTACTCTGGCCTACTGGTTAAGGTCTTAACTCTTACTCTGGCCTAATAGCTAAGGTCTTAGACTCATACTATGGCCTACTGGTTAAGGTCTTAACTCTTACTCTGGCCTATTGGTTAAGGTCTTAACTCTTACTCTGGCCTAAGAGCTAAGGTCTTAGACTCGTACTATGGCCTACTGGTTAAGGTCTTAACTCTTACTCTGCCCTACTGGTTAAGGTCTTAACTCTTACTCTGGCCTAATAGCTAAGGTCTTAGACTCGTACTCTGGACTAGTGGTTAGGGTCTTAACTCTTACTCAGGCCTACTGGTTAAGGTCTTAGACTCGTACTCTGGCCTACTGGTTAAGGTCTTAACTCTTACTCTGTCCTAATAGCTAAGGTCTTAGACTCGTACTCTGGCCTACTGGTTAAGGTCTTAACTCTTACTCTGTCCTAATAGCTAAGGTCTTAGACTCGTACTATGGCCTACAGGTTAAGGTCTTAACTCTTACTCTGGCCTAATAGCTAAGGTCATAGACTTGTACTCTGGCCTACTGGTTAAGGTCTTAACTCTTACTCTGGCCTAATGGTTAAGGTCTTAACTCTTACTCTGGCCTAATAGCTAAGGTCTTAACTCTTACTCTGGCCTAATAGCTAAGGTCTTAGACTCTTACTCTGGCCTACTGGTTAAGGTCTTAACTATTACTCTGGCCTACTGGTTAAGGGATTAACTCTTACTCTGGCCCAATAGCTAAGGTCTTAACTCTTACTCTGGCCTACTGGTTAAGGTCTTAGACTCCTACTCTGGCCTAATAGCTAAGGTCTTAACTCTTTCTCTGGCCTAATAGCTAACTCTTACTCTGGCCTACTGGTTAAGGTCTTAGACTCCTACTCTGGCCTAATAGCTAAGGTCTTAACTCTTTCTCTGGCCTAATAGCTAAGGTCTTAACTCTTACTCTGGCCTAATAGCTAAGGTCTTAACTCTTACTCTGGCCTAATAGCTAAGATCTTAACTCTTACTCTGGCCTAATAGCTAAGGTCGTAGACTTGTACTATGGCCTACAGGTTAAGGTCTTAAATCTTACTCTGGCCTACTGGTTAAGGTCTTAACTCTTACTCTTGCCTACTGGTTAAGGTCTTAACTCTTACTCTGTCCTAATAGCTAAGGTCTTAGACTCGTACTATGGCCTACAGGTTAAGGTCTTAACTCTTACTCTGGCCTAATAGCTAAGGTCTTAGACTCGTACTCTGGCCTACTGGTTAAGGTCTTAACTCTTACTCTGGCCTAATGGTTATGGTCTTAACTCTTACTCTGGCCTAATAGCTAAGGTCTTAACTCTTACTCTGGCCTAATAGCTAAGGTCTTAGACTCGTACTCTGGCCTACTGGTAAAGGTCTTAACTCTTACACTGGTCTACTGGTTAAGGTCTTAACTCTTACTCTGGCCTACTGGTTAAGGTCTTAACACTTAGTCTGGCCTAAAAGCTAAGGTCTTAGACTCGTACTATGGCCTACAGCTTAAGGTCTTAACTCTTACTCTGGCCTACTGGTTAAGGTCTTAACTCTTACTCTGGCCTAATAGCTAAGGTCTTAACTCTTACTCTGGCCTAATAGCTAAGGTCTTAACTCTTACTCTGGCCTAATAGCTAAGGTCTTAGACTCATACTCGGGCCTAATAGCTAAGGTCTTAACTCTTACTCTGGCCTAATAGCTAAGGTCTTAGACTCGTACTATGGCCTACAGGTTAAGGTCTTAACTCTTACTCTGGCCTACTGGTTAAGGTCTTAACTCTTACTTTTGCCTACTGGTTAAGGTCTTAAATCTTACTCTGGCCTAATAGCTAAGGTCTTAACTCTTACTCTGGCCTAATAGCTAAGGTCTTAGACTCTTACTCTGGCCTAATAGCTAAGGTCTTAGACTCGTACTCTGGCCTACTGGTTAAGGTCTTAACTCTTACTCTGACCTATTGGTTAAGGTCTTAACTCTTACTCTGGCCTAATAGCTAAGGTCTTAGACTCGTACTATGGCCTACTGGTTAAGGTCTTAACTCTTACTCTGCCCTACTGGTTAAGGTCTTAACTCTTACTCTGGCCTAATAGCTAAGGTCTTAGACTCGTACTCTGGCCTACTGGTTAGGGTCTTAACTCTTACTCTGGCCTACTGGTTAAGGTCTTAACTCTTACTCTGACCTACTGCTTAAGGTCTTAACTCTTACTCTGGCCTAATAGCTAAGGTCTTAACTCTTACTCTGGCCTAATAGCTAAGGTCTTTTCTCTTACTCTGGCCTAATAGCTAAGGTCTTAACTCTTACTCTGGCATTATAGCTAAGGTCTTAACTCTTACTCTGGCCTACTGGTTAAGGTCTTAACTCTTACTCTGGCCTAATAGCTAAGGTCTTAACTCTTACTCTGGCCTAATAGCTAAGGTCTTAACTCCTACCCTGGCCTAATAGCTAAGGTCTTAGACTTGTACTCTGGCCTAATGGTTAAGGTCTTAACTCTTACTCTGGACTAATAGCTAAGGTTTTAGACTCGTACTCTGGCCTACTGGTTAAGGTCTTAACTCTTACTCTGGCCTAATAGCTGAGGTCTTAACTCTTTCTCTGGCCTAATGACTAAGGTCTTAACTCTTACTCTGGCCTGATAGCTAAGGTCTTAGACTCGTACTCTGGCCTAATGGTTAAGGTCTTAACTCTTACCCTGGCCTAATAGCTAACGTCTTAACTCATTATTCTGGCCTAATGGTTAAGGTCTTAACTCTTACTCTGGCCTAATAGCTAAGGTCTTAACTCTTACTCTGGCCTACTGGTTAAGGTCTTAACTCTTACTCTGGCCTAATAGTTAAGGTCTTAGACTCGTACTCTGGCCTAATTGCTAAGGTCTTAACTCTTACTCTGGCCTAATAGCTAAGGTCTTAGACTCGTACTCTGGCCTAATGGTTAAGGTCTTAACTATTACTCTGGCCTACTGGTTAAGGGATTAACTCTTACTCTGGCCTAATAGCTAAGGTCTTAACTCTTACTCTGGCCTACTGGTTAAGGTCTTAGACTCCTACTCTGGCCTAATAGCTAAGGTCTTAACTCTTTCTCTGGCCTAATAGCTAAGGTCTTAACTCTTACTCTGGCCTAATAGCTAAGGTCTTAACTCTTACTCTGGCCTAATAGCTAAGATCTTAACTCTTACTCTGGCCTAATAGCTAAGGTCTTAGACTCGTACTCTGGCCTACTGGTTAAGGTCTTAACTCTTACTCTGTCCTAATAGCTAAGGTCTTAGACTCGTACTATGGCCTACAGGTTAAGGTCTTAACTCTTACTCTGGCCTAATAGCTAAGGTCTTAGACTCGTACTCTGGCCTACTGGTTAGGTCTTAACTCTTACTCTGGCCTAATGGTTAAGGTCTTAACTCTTACTCTGGCCTAATAGCTAAGGTCTTAACTCTTTCTCTGGCCTAATAGCTAAGGTCTTAGACTCTTACTCTGGCCTACTGGTTAAGGTCATAACTGTTACTCTGGCCTACTGGTTAAGGGATTAACTCTTACTCTGGCCTAATAGCTAAGGTCTTAACTCTTACTCTGGCCTACTGGTTAAGGTCTTAGACTCCTACTCTGGCCTAATAGCTAAGATCTTAACTCTTACTCTGGCCTAATAGCTAAGGTCTTAGACTCGTACTCTGGCCTACTGGTTAATGTCTTAACTCTTACTCTGGCCTAATAGCTAAGGTCTTAACTCTTACTCTGGCCTAATAGCTAAGGTCTTAACTCTTACTCTGGCCTAATAGCTAAGGTCTTAGACTCATACTCTGGCCTAATATCTAAGGTCTTAACTCTTACTCTGGCCTAATAGCTAAGGTCTTAGACTCGTACTATGGCCTACAGGTTAAGGTCTTAACTCTTACTCTGGCCTACTGGTTAAGGTCTTAACTCTTACTCTGGCCTACTGGTTAAGGTCTTAACTCTTACTCTGGCCTAATAGCTAAGGTCTTAACTCTTACTCTGGCCTAATAGCTAAGGTCTTAGACTCTTACTCTGGCCTAATAGCTAAGGTCTTAGACTCGTACTCTGGCCTACTGGTTAAGGTCTTAACTCTTACTCTGGCCTAATAGCTAAGGTGTTAGACTCATACTATGGCCTACTGGTTAAGGTCTTAACTCTTACTCTGGCCTATTGGTTAAGGTCTTAACTCTTACTCTGGCCTAAGAGCTAAGGTCTTAGACTCGTACTATGGCCTACTGGTTAAGGTCTTAACTCTTACTCTGCCCTACTGGTTAAGGTCTTAACTCTTACTCTGGCCTAATAGCTAAGGTCTTAGACTCGTACTCTGGACTAGTGGTTAGGGTCTTAACTCTTACTCTGGCCTACTGGTTAAGGTCTTAGACTCGTACTCTGGCCTACTGGTTAAGGTCTTAACTCTTACTCTGTCCTAATAGCTAAGGTCTTAGACTCGTACTCTGGCCTACTGGTTAAGGTCTTAACTCTTACTCTGTCCTAATAGCTAAGGTCTTAGACTCGTACTATGGCCTACAGGTTAAGGTCTTAACTCTTACTCTGGCCTAATAGCTAAGGTCATAGACTCGTACTCTGGCCTACTGGTTAAGGTCTTAACTCTTACTCTGGCCTAATGGTTAAGGTCTTAACTCTTACTCTGGCCTAATAGCTAAGGTCTTAACTCTTACTCTGGCCTAATAGCTAAGGTCTTAGACTCTTACTCTGGCCTACTGGTTAAGGTCTTAACTATTACTCTGGCCTACTGGTTAAGGGATTAACTCTTACTCTGGCCCAATAGCTAAGGTCTTAACTCTTACTCTGGCCTACTGGTTAAGGTCTTAGACTCCTACTCTGGCCTAATAGCTAAGGTCTTAACTCTTTCTCTGGCCTAATAGCTAACTCTTACTCTGGCCTACTGGTTAAGGTCTTAGACTCCTACTCTGGCCTAATAGCTAAGGTCTTAACTCTTTCTCTGGCCTAATAGCTAAGGTCTTAACTCTTACTCTGGCCTAATAGCTAAGGTCTTAACTCTTACTCTGGCCTAATAGCTAAGATCTTAACTCTTACTCTGGCCTAATAGCTAAGGTCTTAGACTCGTACTATGGCCTACAGGTTAATGTCTTAACTCTTACTCTGGCCTAATAGCTAAGGTCTTAGACTCGTACTCTGGCCTACTGGTTAAGGTCTTAACTCTTACTCTGGCCTAATGGTTAAGGTCTTAACTCTTACTCTGGCCTAATAGCTAAGGTCTTAACACTTTCTCTGGCCTAATAGCTAAGGTCTTAGACTCTTACTCTGGCCTACTGGTTAATGTCTTAACTATTACTCTGGCCTACTGGTTAAGGGATTAACTCTTACTCTGGCCTAATAGCTAAGGTCTTAACTCTTACTCTGTCCTACTGGTTAAGGTCTTAGACTCCTACTCTGGCCTAATATCTAAGGTCTTAACTCTTTCTCTGGCCTAATAGCTAAGGTCTTAACTCTTACTCTGGCCTAATAGCTAAGGTCTTAACTCTTACTCTGGCCTAATAGCTAAGGTCTTAGACTCGTACTCTGGCCTACTGGTTAAGGTCTTAACTCTTACTCTGGCCTAATAGCTAAGGTCTTAACTCTTACTCTGGCCTAATAGCTAAGGTCTTAACTCTTACTCTGGCCTAATAGCTAAGGTCTTAGACTCATACTCTGGCCTAATAGCTAAGGTCTTAACTCTTACTCTGGCCTAATAGCTAAGGTCTTAGACTCGTACTATGGCCTACAGGTTAAGGTCTTAACTCTTACTCTGGCCTACTGGTTAAGGTCTTAACTCTTACTCTTGCCTACTGGTTAAGGTCTTAACTCTTACTCTGGCCTAATAGCTAAGGTCTTAACTCTTACTCTGGCCTAATAGCTAAGGTCTTAGACTCTTACTCTGGCCTAATAGCTAAGGTCTTAGACTCGTACTCTGGCCTACTGGTTAAGGTCTTAACTCTTACTCTGGCCTAATAGCTAAGGTCTTAGACTCATACTATGGCCTACTGGTTAAGGTCTTAACTCTTACTCTGGCCTATTGTTTAAGGTCTTAACTCTTACTCTGGCCTAATAGCTAAGGTCTTAGACTCGTACTATGGCCTACTGGTTAAGGTCTTAACTCTTACTCTGCCCTACTGGTTAAGGTCTTAACTCTTACTCTGGCCTAATAGCTAAGGTCTTAGACTCGTACTCTGGCCTAGTGGTTAGGGTCTTACCTCTTAATCTGGCCTACTGGTTAAGGTCTTAGACTCATACTCTGGCCTAATAGCTAAGGTCTTAACTCTTACTCTGGCCTAATAGCTAAGGTCTTAGACTCGTACTATGGCCTACAGGTTAAGGTCTTAACTCTTACTCTGGCCTACTGGTTAAGGTCTTAACTCTTACTCTTGCCTACTGGTTAAGGTCTTAAATCTTACTCTGGCCTAATAGCTAAGGTCTTAACTCTTACTCTGGCCTAATAGCTAAGGTCTTAGACTCTTACTCTGGCCTAATAGCTAAGGTCTTAGACTCGTACTCTGGCCTACTGGTTAAGGTCTTAACTCTTACTCTGACCTATTGGTTAAGGTCTTAACTCTTACTCTGGCCTAATAGCTAAGGTCTTAGACTCGTACTATGGCCTACTGGTTAAGGTCTTAACTCTTACTCTGCCCTACTGGTTAAGGTCTTAACTCTTACTCTGGCCTAATAGCTAAGGTCTTAGACTCGTACTCTGGCCTACTGGTTAGGGTCTTAACTCTTACTCTGGCCTACTGGTTAAGGTCTTAACTCTTACTCTGACCTACTGCTTAAGGTCTTAACTCTTACTCTGGCCTAATAGCTAAGGTCTTAACTCTTACTCTGGCCTAATAGCTAAGGTCTTTTCTCTTACTCTGGCCTAATAGCTAAGGTCTTAACTCTTACTCTGGCATTATAGCTAAGGTCTTAACTCTTACTCTGGCCTACTGGTTAAGGTCTTAACTCTTACTCTGGCCTAATAGCTAAGGTCTTAACTCTTACTCTGGCCTAATAGCTAAGGTCTTAACTCCTACCCTGGCCTAATAGCTAAGGTCTTAGACTTGTACTCTGGCCTAATGGTTAAGGTCTTAACTCTTACTCTGGACTAATAGCTAAGGTTTTAGACTCGTACTCTGGCCTACTGGTTAAGGTCTTAACTCTTACTCTGGCCTAATAGCTGAGGTCTTAACTCTTTCTCTGGCCTAATGACTAAGGTCTTAACTCTTACTCTGGCCTGATAGCTAAGGTCTTAGACTCGTACTCTGGCCTAATGGTTAAGGTCTTAACTCTTACCCTGGCCTAATAGCTAACGTCTTAACTCATTATTCTGGCCTAATGGTTAAGGTCTTAACTCTTACTCTGGCCTAATAGCTAAGGTCTTAACTCTTACTCTGGCCTACTGGTTAAGGTCTTAACTCTTACTCTGGCCTAATAGTTAAGGTCTTAGACTCGTACTCTGGCCTAATTGCTAAGGTCTTAACTCTTACTCTGGCCTAATAGCTAAGGTCTTAGACTCGTACCCTGGCCTAATGGTTAAGGTCTTAACTATTACTCTGGCCTACTGGTTAAGGGATTAACTCTTACTCTGGCCTAATAGCTAAGGTCTTAACTCTTACTCTGGCCTACTGGTTAAGGTCTTAGACTCCTACTCTGGCCTAATAGCTAAGGTCTTAACTCTTTCTCTGGCCTAATAGCTAAGGTCTTAACTCTTACTCTGGCCTAATAGCTAAGGTCTTAACTCTTACTCTGGCCTAATAGCTAAGATCTTAACTCTTACTCTGGCCTAATAGCTAAGGTCTTAGACTCGTACTCTGGCCTACTGGTTAAGGTCTTAACTCTTACTCTGTCCTAATAGCTAAGGTCTTAGACTCGTACTATGGCCTACAGGTTAAGGTCTTAACTCTTACTCTGGCCTAATAGCTAAGGTCTTAGACTCGTACTCTGGCCTACTGGTTAGGTCTTAACTCTTACTCTGGCCTAATGGTTAAGGTCTTAACTCTTACTCTGGCCTAATAGCTAAGGTCTTAACTCTTTCTCTGGCCTAATAGCTAAGGTCTTAGACTCTTACTCTGGCCTACTGGTTAAGGTCATAACTGTTACTCTGGCCTACTGGTTAAGGGATTAACTCTTACTCTGGCCTAATAGCTAAGGTCTTAACTCTTACTCTGGCCTACTGGTTAAGGTCTTAGACTCCTACTCTGGCCTAATAGCTAAGATCTTAACTCTTACTCTGGCCTAATAGCTAAGGTCTTAGACTCGTACTCTGGCCTACTGGTTAATGTCTTAACTCTTACTCTGGCCTAATAGCTAAGGTCTTAACTCTTACTCTGGCCTAATAGCTAAGGTCTTAACTCTTACTCTGGCCTAATAGCTAAGGTCTTAGACTCATACTCTGGCCTAATATCTAAGGTCTTAACTCTTACTCTGGCCTAATAGCTAAGGTCTTAGACTCGTACTATGGCCTACAGGTTAAGGTCTTAACTCTTACTCTGGCCTACTGGTTAAGGTCTTAACTCTTACTCTGGCCTACTGGTTAAGGTCTTAACTCTTACTCTGGCCTAATAGCTAAGGTCTTAACTCTTACTCTGGCCTAATAGCTAAGGTCTTAGACTCTTACTCTGGCCTAATAGCTAAGGTCTTAGACTCGTACTCTGGCCTACTGGTTAAGGTCTTAACTCTTACTCTGGCCTAATAGCTAAGGTCTTAGACTCATACTATGGCCTACTGGTTAAGGTCTTAACTCTTACTCTGGCCTATTGGTTAAGGTCTTAACTCTTACTCTGGCCTAAGAGCTAAGGTCTTAGACTCGTACTATGGCCTACTGGTTAAGGTCTTAACTCTTACTCTGCCCTACTGGTTAAGGTCTTAACTCTTACTCTGGCCTAATAGCTAAGGTCTTAGACTCGTACTCTGGACTAGTGGTTAGGGTCTTAACTCTTACTCTGGCCTACTGGTTAAGGTCTTAGACTCGTACTCTGGCCTACTGGTTAAGGTCTTAACTCTTACTCTGTCCTAATAGCTAAGGTCTTAGACTCGTACTCTGGCCTACTGGTTAAGGTCTTAACTCTTACTCTGTCCTAATAGCTAAGGTCTTAGACTCGTACTATGGCCTACAGGTTAAGGTCTTAACTCTTACTCTGGCCTAATAGCTAAGGTCATAGACTCGTACTCTGGCCTACTGGTTAAGGTCTTAACTCTTACTCTGGCCTAATGGTTAAGGTCTTAACTCTTACTCTGGCCTAATAGCTAAGGTCTTAACTCTTACTCTGGCCTAATAGCTAAGGTCTTAGACTCTTACTCTGGCCTACTGGTTAAGGTCTTAACTATTACTCTGGCCTACTGGTTAAGGGATTAACTCTTACTCTGGCCCAATAGCTAAGGTCTTAACTCTTACTCTGGCCTACTGGTTAAGGTCTTAGACTCCTACTCTGGCCTAATAGCTAAGGTCTTAACTCTTTCTCTGGCCTAATAGCTAACTCTTACTCTGGCCTACTGGTTAAGGTCTTAGACTCCTACTCTGGCCTAATAGCTAAGGTCTTAACTCTTTCTCTGGCCTAATAGCTAAGGTCTTAACTCTTACTCTGGCCTAATAGCTAAGGTCTTAACTCTTACTCTGGCCTAATAGCTAAGATCTTAACTCTTACTCTGGCCTAATAGCTAAGGTCTTAGACTCGTACTATGGCCTACAGGTTAAGGTCTTAACTCTTACTCTGGCCTAATAGCTAAGGTCTTAGACTCGTACTCTGGCCTACTGGTTAAGGTCTTAACTCTTACTCTGGCCTAATGGTTAAGGTCTTAACTCTTACTCTGGCCTAATAGCTAAGGTCTTAACACTTTCTCTGGCCTAATAGCTAAGGTCTTAGACTCTTACTCTGGCCTACTGGTTAATGTCTTAACTATTACTCTGGCCTACTGGTTAAGGGATTAACTCTTACTCTGGCCTAATAGCTAAGGTCTTAACTCTTACTCTGTCCTACTGGTTAAGGTCTTAGACTCCTACTCTGGCCTAATATCTAAGGTCTTAACTCTTTCTCTGGCCTAATAGCTAAGGTCTTAACTCTTACTCTGGCCTAATAGCTAAGGTCTTAACTCTTACTCTGGCCTAATAGCTAAGGTCTTAGACTCGTACTCTGGCCTACTGGTTAAGGTCTTAACTCTTACTCTGGCCTAATAGCTAAGGTCTTAACTCTTACTCTGGCCTAATAGCTAAGGTCTTAACTCTTACTCTGGCCTAATAGCTAAGGTCTTAGACTCATACTCTGGCCTAATAGCTAAGGTCTTAACTCTTACTCTGGCCTAATAGCTAAGGTCTTAGACTCGTACTATGGCCTACAGGTTAAGGTCTTAACTCTTACTCTGGCCTACTGGTTAAGGTCTTAACTCTTACTCTTGCCTACTGGTTAAGGTCTTAACTCTTACTCTGGCCTAATAGCTAAGGTCTTAACTCTTACTCTGGCCTAATAGCTAAGGTCTTAGACTCTTACTCTGGCCTAATAGCTAAGGTCTTAGACTCGTACTCTGGCCTACTGGTTAAGGTCTTAACTCTTACTCTGGCCTAATAGCTAAGGTCTTAGACTCATACTATGGCCTACTGGTTAAGGTCTTAACTCTTACTCTGGCCTATTGTTTAAGGTCTTAACTCTTACTCTGGCCTAATAGCTAAGGTCTTAGACTCGTACTATGGCCTACTGGTTAAGGTCTTAACTCTTACTCTGCCCTACTGGTTAAGGTCTTAACTCTTACTCTGGCCTAATAGCTAAGGTCTTAGACTCGTACTCTGGCCTAGTGGTTAGGGTCTTAACTCTTAATCTGGCCTACTGGTTAAGGTCTTAGACTCATACTCTGGCCTAATAGCTAAGGTCTTAACTCTTACTCTGGCCTAATAGCTAAGGTCTTAGACTCGTACTATGGCCTACAGGTTAAGGTCTTAACTCTTACTCTGGCCTACTGGTTAAGGTCTTAACTCTTACTCTTGCCTACTGGTTAAGGTCTTAAATCTTACTCTGGCCTAATAGCTAAGGTCTTAACTCTTACTCTGGCCTAATAGCTAAGGTCTTAGACTCTTACTCTGGCCTAATAGCTAAGGTCTTAGACTCGTACTCTGGCCTACTGGTTAAGGTCTTAACTCTTACTCTGACCTATTGGTTAAGGTCTTAACTCTTACTCTGGCCTAATAGCTAAGGTCTTAGACTCGTACTATGGCCTACTGGTTAAGGTCTTAACTCTTACTCTGCCCTACTGGTTAAGGTCTTAACTCTTACTCTGGCCTAATAGCTAAGGTCTTAGACTCGTACTCTGGCCTACTGGTTAGGGTCTTAACTCTTACTCTGGCCTACTGGTTAAGGTCTTAACTCTTACTCTGACCTACTGCTTAAGGTCTTAACTCTTACTCTGGCCTAATAGCTAAGGTCTTAACTCTTACTCTGGCCTAATAGCTAAGGTCTTTTCTCTTACTCTGGCCTAATAGCTAAGGTCTTAACTCTTACTCTGGCATTATAGCTAAGGTCTTAACTCTTACTCTGGCCTACTGGTTAAGGTCTTAACTCTTACTCTGGCCTAATAGCTAAGGTCTTAACTCTTACTCTGGCCTAATAGCTAAGGTCTTAACTCCTACCCTGGCCTAATAGCTAAGGTCTTAGACTTGTACTCTGGCCTAATGGTTAAGGTCTTAACTCTTACTCTGGACTAATAGCTAAGGTTTTAGACTCGTACTCTGGCCTACTGGTTAAGGTCTTAACTCTTACTCTGGCCTAATGGTTAAGGTCTTAACTCTTACTCTGGCCTAATAGCTAAGGTCTTAACACTTTCTCTGGCCTAATAGCTAAGGTCTTAGACTCTTACTCTGGCCTACTGGTTAATGTCTTAACTATTACTCTGGCCTACTGGTTAAGGGATTAACTCTTACTCTGGCCTAATAGCTAAGGTCTTAACTCTTACTCTGTCCTACTGGTTAAGGTCTTAGACTCCTACTCTGGCCTAATATCTAAGGTCTTAACTCTTTCTCTGGCCTAATAGCTAAGGTCTTAACTCTTACTCTGGCCTAATAGCTAAGGTCTTAACTCTTGTTATGTTATGTTATGTTATGTTAAACAGGTTTTTGTATAGCGTGCGGCTACTCGAAAGAGTGTCCCGACGCTTTAAATTGCACTCTTACTCTGGCCTAATAGCTAAGGTCTTAGACTCGTACTCTGGCCTACTGGTTAAGGTCTTAACTCTTACTCTGGCCTAATAGCTAAGGTCTTAACTCTTACTCTGGCCTAATAGCTAAGGTCTTAACTCTTACTCTGGCCTAATAGCTAAGGTCTTAGACTCATACTCTGGCCTAATAGCTAAGGTCTTAACTCTTACTCTGGCCTAATAGCTAAGGTCTTAGACTCGTACTATGGCCTACAGGTTAAGGTCTTAACTCTTACTCTGGCCTACTGGTTAAGGTCTTAACTCTTACTCTTGCCTACTGGTTAAGGTCTTAACTCTTACTCTGGCCTAATAGCTAAGGTCTTAACTCTTACTCTGGCCTAATAGCTAAGGTCTTAGACTCTTACTCTGGCCTAATAGCTAAGGTCTTAGACTCGTACTCTGGCCTACTGGTTAAGGTCTTAACTCTTACTCTGGCCTAATAGCTAAGGTCTTAGACTCATACTATGGCCTACTGGTTAAGGTCTTAACTCTTACTCTGGCCTATTGTTTAAGGTCTTAACTCTTACTCTGGCCTAATAGCTAAGGTCTTAGACTCGTACTATGGCCTACTGGTTAAGGTCTTAACTCTTACTCTGCCCTACTGGTTAAGGTCTTAACTCTTACTCTGGCCTAATAGCTAAGGTCTTAGACTCGTACTCTGGCCTAGTGGTTAGGGTCTTAACTCTTAATCTGGCCTACTGGTTAAGGTCTTAGACTCGTACTCTGGCCTACTGGTTAAGGTCTTAACTCTTACTCTGTCCTAATAGCTAAGGTCTTAGACTCGTACTCTGGCCTACTGGTTAAGGTCTTAACTCTTACTCTGTCCTAATAGCTAAGGTCTTCGACTCGTACTATGGCCTACAGGTTAAGGTCTTAACTCTTACTCTGGCCTAATAGCTAAGGTCTTAGACTCGTACTCTGGCCTACTGGTTAAGGTCTTAACTCTTACTCTGGCCTAATGGTTAAGGTCTTAACTCTTACTCTGGCCTAATAGCTAAGGTCTTACCTCTTACTCTGGCCTAATAGCTAAGGTCTTAGACTCTTACTCTGGCCTACTGGTTAAGGTCTTAACTATTACTCTGGCCTACTGGTTAAGGGATTAACTCTTACTCTGGCCTAATAGCTAAGGTCTTAACTCTTACTCTAGCCTACTGGTTAAGGTCTTAGACTCCTACTCTGGCCTAATAGCTAAGGTCTTAACTCTTTCTCTGGCCTAATAGCTAAGGTCTTAACTCTTACTCTGGCCTAATAGCTAAGGTCTTAACTCTTACTCTGGCCTAATAGCTAAGATCTTAACTCTTACTCTGGCCTAATAGCTAAGGTCTTAGACTCGTACTCTGGCCTACTGGTTAAGGTCTTAACTCTTACTCTGTCCTAATAGCTAAGGTCTTAGACTCGTACTATGGCCTACTGGTTAAGGTCTTAACTCTTACTCTGGCCTAATAGCTAAGGTCTTAGACTCGTACTCTGGCCTACAGGTTAAGGTCTTAACTCTTACTCTGGCCTACTGGTTAAGGTCTTAACTCTAACTCTGGCCTAATAGCTAAGGTCTTAGACTCGTACTATGGCCTACAGGTTAAGGACTTAACTCTTACTCTGGCCTACTGGTTAAGGTCTTAACTCTTACTCTGGCCTACTGGTTAAGGTCTTAACTCTTACTCTGGCCTAATAGCTAAGGTCTTAACTCTTACTCTGGCCTAATAGCTGAGGTCTTAACTCTTTCTCTGGCCTAATGACTAAGGTCTTAACTCTTACTCTGGCCTGATAGCTAAGGTCTTAGACTCGTACTCCGGCCTAATGGTTAAGGTCTTAACTCTTACCCTGGCCTAATAGCTAACGTCTTAACTCTTATTCTGGCCTAATGGTTAAGGTCTTAACTCTTACTCTGGCCTAATAGCTAAGGTCTTAACTCTTACTCTGGCCTACTGGTTAAGGTCTTAACTCTTACTCTGGCCTAATAGTTAAGGTCTTAGACTCGTACTCTGGCCTAATTGCTAAGGTCTTAACTCTTACTCTGGCCTAATAGCTAAGGTCTTAGACTCGTACTCTGGCCTAATGGTTAAGGTCTTAACTATTACTCTGGCCTACTGGTTAAGGGATTAACTCTTACTCTGGCCTAATAGCTAAGGTCTAAACTCTTACTCTGGCCTACTGGTTAAGGTCTTAGACTCCTACTCTGGCCTAATAGCTAAGGTCTTAACTCTTTCTCTGGCCTAATAGCTAAGGTCTTAACTCTTACTCTGGCCTAATAGCTAAGATCTTAACTCTTACTCTGGCCTAATAGCTAAGGTCTTAGACTCGTACTCTGGCCTACTGGTTAAGGTCTTAACTCTTACTCTGTCCTAATAGCTAAGGTCTTAGACTCGTACTATGGCCTACAGGTTAAGGTCTTAACTCTTACTCTGGCCTAATAGCTAAGATCTTAGACTCGTACTTTGGCCTACTGGTTAAGGTCTTAACTCTTACTCTGGCCTAATAGCTAAGGTCTTAGACTCGTACTATGGCCTACTGGTTAAGGTCTTAACTCTTATTCTGCCCTACTGGTTAAGGTCTTAACTCTTACTCTGGCCTAATAGCTAAGGTCTTAGACTCGTACTCTGGCCTACTGGTTAGGGTCTTAACTCTTACTCTGACCTACTGGTTAACGTCTTAACTCTTACTCTGACCTACTGCTTAAGGTCTTAACTCTTACTCTGGCCTAATAGCTAAGGTCTTAACTCTTACTCTGGCCTAATAGCTAAGGTCTTTTCTCTTACTCTGGCCTAATAGCTAAGGTCTTAACTCTTACTCTGGCATTATAGCTAAGGTCTTAACTCTTACTCTGGCCTACTGGTTAAGGTCTTAACTCATACTCTGGCCTAATAGCTAAGGTCTTAACTATTACTCTGGCCTAATAGCTAAGGTCTTAACTCCTACTCTGGCCTAATAGCTAAGGTCTTAGACTCGTACTCTGGCCTAATGGTTAAGGTCTTAACTCTTACTCTGGACTAATAGCTAAGGTTTTAGACTCGTAATATGGCCTACTGGTTAAGGTCTTAACTCTTACTCTGGCCTAATAGCTGAGGTCTTAACTCTTTCTCTGGCCTAATAACTAAGGTCTTAAATCTTACTCTGGCCTGATAGCTAAGGTCTTAGACTCGTACTATGGCCTACTGGTTAAGGTCTTAACTATTACTCTGGCCTACTGGTTAAGGGATTAACTCTTACTCTGGCCTAATAGCTAAGGTCTTAACTCTTACTCTGGCCTACTGGTTAAGGTCTTAGACTCCTACTCTGGCCTAATAGCTAAGGTCTTAACTCTTTCTCTGGCCTAATAGCTAAGGTCTTAACTCTTACTCTGGCCTAATAGCTAAGGTCTTAACTCTTACTCTGGCCTAATAGCTAAGATCTTAACTCTTACTCTGGCCTAATAGCTAAGGTCTTAGACTCGTACTCTGGCCTACTGGTTAAGGTCTTAACTCTTACTCTGTCCTAATAGCTAAGGTCTTAGACTCGTACTATGGCCTACTGGTTAAGGTCTTAACTCTTACTCTGGCCTAATAGCTAAGGTCTTAGACTCGTACTCTGGCCTACAGGTTAAGGTCTTAACTCTTACTCTGGCCTACTGGTTAAGGTCTTAACTCTAACTCTGGCCTAATAGCTAAGGTCTTAGACTCGTACTATGGCCTACAGGTTAAGGACTTAACTCTTACTCTGGCCTACTGGTTAAGGTCTTAACTCTTACTCTGGCCTACTGGTGAAGGTCTTAACTCTTACTCTGGCCTAATAGCTAAGGTCTTAACTCTTACTCTGGCCTAATAGCTAAGATCTTAGACTCGTACTTTGGCCTACTGGTTAAGGTCTTAACTCTTACTCTGGCCTAATAGCTAAGGTCTTAGACTCGTACTATGGCCTACTGGTTAAGGTCTTAACTCTTACTCTGCCCTACTGGTTAAGGTCTTAACTCTTACTCTGGCCTAATAGCTAAGGTCTTAGACTCGTACTCTGGCCTACTGGTTAGGGTCTTCACTCTTACTCTGACCTACTGGTTAAGGTCTTAACTCTTACTCTGACCTACTGCTTAAGGTCTTAACTCTTACTCTGGCCTAATAGCTAAGGTCTTAACTCTTACTCTGGCCTAATAGCTAAGGTCTTTTCTCTTACTCTGGCCTAATAGCTAAGGTCTTAACTCTTACTCTGGCATTATAGCTAAGGTCTTAACTCTTACTCTGGCCTACTGGTTAAGGTCTTAACTCATACTCTGGCCTAATAGCTAAGGTCTTAACTATTACTCTGGCCTAATAGCTAAGGTCTTAACTCCTACTCTGGCCTAATAGCTAAGGTCTTAGACTCGTACTCTGGCCTAATGGTTAAGGTCTTAACTCTTACTCTGGACTAATAGCTAAGGTTTTAGACTCGTAATATGGCCTACTGGTTAAGGTCTTAACTCTTACTCTGGCCTAATAGCTGAGGTCTTAACTCTTTCTCTAGACTAATAACTAAGGTCTTAAATCTTACTCTGGCCTGATAGCTAAGGTCTTAGACTCGTACTCTGGCTTAATGGTTAAGGTCTTAACTCTTACCCTGGCCTAATAGCTAACGTCTTAACTCTTATTCTGGCCTAATGGTTAAGGTCTTAACTCTTACTCTGGCCTAATAGCTAAGGTCTTAACTCTTACTCTGGCCTACTGGTTAAGGTCTTAACTCTTACTCTGGCCTAATAGTTAAGGTCTTAGACTCGTACTCTGGCCTAATTGCTAAGGTCTTAACTCTTACTCTGGCCTAATAGCTAAGGTCTTAGACTCGTACTCTGGCCTAATGGTTAAGGTCTTAACTATTACTCTGGCCTACTGGTTAAGGGATTAACTCTTACTCTGGCCTAATAGCTAAGGTCTTAACTCTTACTCTGGCCTACTGGTTAAGGTCTTAGACTCCTACTCTGGCCTAATAGCTAAGGTCTTAACTCTTTCTCTGGCCTAATAGCTAAGGTCTTAACTCTTACTCTGGCCTAATAGCTAAGGTCTTAACTCTTACTCTGGCCTAATAGCTAAGATCTTAACTCTTACTCTGGCCTAATAGCTAAGGTCTTAGACTCATACTCTGGCCTACTGGTTAAGGTCTTAACTCTTACTCTGTCCTAATAGCTAAGGACTTAGACTCTTACTATGGCCTACAGGTTAAGGTCTTAACTCTTACTCTGGCCTAATAGCTAAGGTCTTAGACTCGTACTCTGGCCTACTGGTTAAGGTCTTAACTCTTACTCTGGCCTAATGGTTAAGGTCTTAACTCTTACTCTGGCCTAATAGCTAAGGTCTTAACTCTTACTCTGGCCTAATAGCTAAGGTCTTAGACTCTTACTCTGGCCTACTGGTTAAGGTCTTAACTATTACTCTGGCCTACTGGTTAAGGGATTAACTCTTACTCTGGCCTAATAGCTAAGGTCTTAACTCTTACTCTGGCCTACTGGTTAAGGTCTTAGACTCCTACTCTGGCCTAATAGCTAAGGTCTTAACTCTTTCTCTGGCCTAATAGCTAAGGTCTTAACTCTTACTCTGGCCTAATAGCTAAGGTCTTAACTCTTACTCTGGCCTTATAGCTAAGATCTTAACTCTTACTCTGGCCTAATAGCTAAGGTCTTAGACTCGTACTCTGGCCTACTGGTTAAGGTATTAACTCTTACTCTGTCCTAATAGCTAAGGTCTTAGACTCGTACTCTGGCCTACTGGTTAAGGTCTTAACTCTTACTCTGGCCTAATGGTTAAGGTCTTAACTCTTACTCTGGCCTAATAGCTAAGGTCTTAACTCTTACTCTGGCCTAATAGCTAAGGTCTTAGACTCGTACTCTGGCCTACTGGTAAAGGTCTTAACTCTTACTCTGGTCTACTGGTTAAGGTCTTAACTCTTACTCTGGCCTACTGGTTAAGGTCTTAACACTTAGTCTGGCCTAAAAGCTAAGGTCTTAGACTCGTACTATGGCCTACAGCTTAAGGTCTTAACTCTTACTCTGGCCTACTGGTTAAGGTCTTAACTCTTACTCTGGCCTAATAGCTAAGGTCTTAGACACATACTCTGGCCTAATAGCTAAGGTCTTAACTCTTACTCTGGCCTAATAGCTAAGGTCTTAGACTCGTACTATGGCCTACAGGTTAAGGTCTTAACTCTTACTCTGGCCTACTGGTTAAGGTCTTAACTCTTACTCTTGCCTACTGGTTCAGGTCTTAACTCTTACTCTGGCCTAATAGCTAAGGTCTTAACTCTTACTCTGGCCTAATAGCTAAGGTCTTAGACTCTTACTCTGGCCTAATAGCTAAGGTCTTAGACTCGTACTCTTGCCTACTGGTTAAGGTCTTAACTCTTACTCTGGCCTAATAGCTAAGGTCTAAGACTCATACTATGGCCTACTGGTTAAGGTCTTAACTCTTACTCTGGCCTATTGGTTAAGGTCTTAACTCTTACTCTGGCCTAATAGCTAAGGTCTTAGACTCGTACTCTGGCCTAATGGTTAAGGTCTTAACTATTACTCTGGCCTACTGGTTAAGGGATTAACTCTTACTCTGGCCTAATAGCTAAGGTCTTAACTCTTACTCTGGCCTACTGGTTAAGGTCTTAGACTCCTACTCTGGCCTAATAGCTAAGGTCTTAACTCTTTCTCTGGCCCAATAGCTAAGGTCTTAACTCTTACTCTGACCTAATAGCTAAGGTCTTAACTCTTACTCTGGCCTAATAGCTAAGATCTTAACTCTTACTCTGGTCTAATAGCTAAGGTCTTAGACTCGTACTCTGGCCTACTGGTTAAGGTCTTAACTCTTACTCTGTCCTAATAGCTAAGGTCTTAGACTCGTACTATGGCCTACAGGTTAAGGTCTTAACTCTTACTCTGGCCTAATAGCTAAGGTCTTAGACTCGTACTCTGGCCTACTGGTTAAGGTCTTAACTCTTACTCTGGCCTAATGGTTAAGGTCTTAACTCTTACTCTGGCCTAATAGCTAAGGTCTTAACTCTTACTCTGGCCTAATAGCTAAGGTCTTAGACTCTTACTCTGGCCTACTGGTTAAGGTCTTAACTATTACTCTGGCCTACTGGTTAAGGGATTAACTCTTACTCTGGCCTAATAGCTAAGGTCTTAACTCTTACTCTGGCCTACTGGTTAAGGTCTTAGACTCCTACTCTGGCCTAATAGCTAAGGTCTTAACTCTTTCTCTGGCCCAATAGCTAAGGTCTTAACTCTTACTCTGGCCTAATAGCTAAGGTCTTAACTCTTACTCTGGCCTTATAGCTAAGATCTTAACTCTTACTCTGGCCTAATAGCTAAGGTCTTAGACTCGTACTCTGGCCTACTGGTTAAGGTCTTAACTCTTACTCTGTCCTAATAGCTAAGGTCTTAGACTCGTACTATGGCCTACAGGTTGAGGTCTTAACTCTTACTCTGGCCTAATAGCTAAGGTCTTAGACTCGTACTCTGGCCTACTGGTTAAGGTCTTAACTCTTACTCTGGCCTAATGGTGAAGGTCTTAACTCTTACTCTGGCCTAATAGCTAAGGTCTTAACTCTTACTCTGGCCTAATAGCTAAGGTCTTAGACTCGTACTCTGGCCTACTGGTAAAGGTCTTAACTCTTACTCTGGTCTACTGGTTAAGGTCTTAACTCTTACTCTGGCCTACTGGTTAAGGTCTTAACACTTAGTCTGGCCTAAAAGCTAAGGTCTTAGACTCGTACTATGGCCTACAGCTTAAGGTCTTAACTCTTACTCTGGCCTACTGGTTAAGGTCTTAACTCTTACTCTGGCCTAATAGCTAAGGTCTTAACTCTTACTCTGGCCTAATAGCTAAGGTCTTAACTCTTACTCTGGCCTAATAGCTAATGTCTTAGACTCATACTCTGGCCTAATAGCTAAGGTCTTAACTCTTACTCTGGCCTAATAGCTAAGGTCTTAGACTCGTACTATGGCCTACAGGTTAAGGTCTTAACTCTTACTCTGGCCTACTGGTTAAGGTCTTAACTCTTACTCTTGCCTACTGGTTCAGGTCTTAACTCTTACTCTGGCCTAATAGCTAAGGTCTTAACTCTTACTCTGGCCTAATAGCTAAGGTCTTAGACTCTTACTCTGGCCTAATAGCTAAGGTCTTAGACTCGTACTCTTGCCTACTGGTTAAGGTCTTAACTCTTACTCTGGCCTAATAGCTAAGGTCTAAGACTCATACTATGGCCTACTGGTTAAGGTCTTAACTCTTACTCTGGCCTATTGGTTAAGGTCTTAACTCTTACTCTGGCCTAATAGCTAAGGTCTTAGACTCGTACTATGGCCTACTGGTTAAGGTCTTAACTCTTACTCTGCCCTACTGGTTAAGGTCTTAACTCTTTCTCTGGCCTAATAGCTAAGGTCTTAGACTCGTACTCTGGCCTACTGGTTAGGGTCTTAACTCTTACTCTGACCTACTGCTTAAGGTCTTAACTCTTACTCTGGCCTAATAGCTAAGGTCTTAACTCTTACTCTGGCCTAATAGCTAAGGTCTTTTCTCTTACTCTGGCCTAATAGCTAAGGTCTTAACTCTTACTCTGGCATTATAGCTAAGGTCTTAACTCTTACTCTGGCCTACTGGTTAAGGTCTTAACTCTTACTCTGACCTACTGCTTAAGGTCTTAACTCTTACTCTGGCCTAATAGCTAAGGTCTTAACTCTTACTCTGGCCTAATAGCTAAGGTCTTAACTCTTACTCTGGCCTAATAGCTAAGGTCTTAACTCCTACTCTGGCCTAATAGCTAAGGTCTTAGACTCGTACTCTGGCCTAATGGTTAAGGTCTTAACTCTTACTCTGGACTAATAGCTAAGGTTTTAGACTCGTACTCTGGCCTACTGGTTAAGGTCTTAACTCTTACTCTGGCCTAATAGCTGAGGTCTTAACTCTTTCTCTGGCCTAATGACTAAGGTCTTAACTCTTACTCTGGCTTGATAGCTAAGGTCATAGACTCGTACTCCGGCCTAATGGTTAAGGTCTTAACTCTTACCCTGGCCTAATAGCTAACGTCTTAACTCTTATTCTGGCCTAATGGTTAAGGTCTTAACTCTTACTCTGGCCTAATAGCTAAGGTCTTAACTCTTACTCTGGCCTACTGGTTAAGGTCTTAACTCTTACTCTGGCCTAATAGTTAAGGTCTTAGACTCGTACTCTGGCCTAATTGCTAAGGTCTTAACTCTTACTCTGGCCTAATAGCTAAGGTCTTAGACTCGTACTCTGGCCTAATGGTTAAGGTCTTAACTATTACTCTGGCCTACTGGTTAAGGGATTAACTCTTTCTCTGGCCTAATAGCTAAGGTCTAAACTCTTACTCTGGCCTACTGGTTAAGGTCTTAGACTCCTACTCTGGCCTAATAGCTAAGGTCTTAACTCTTTCTCTGGCCTAATAGCTAAGGTCTTAACTCTTACTCTGACCTAATAGCTAAGGTCTTAACTCTTACTCTGGCCTAATAGCTAAGATCTTAACTCTTACTCTGGCCTAATAGCTAAGGTCTTAGACTCGTACTCTGGCCTACTGGTTAAGGTCTTAACTCTTACTCTGTCCTAATAGCTAAGGTCTTAGACTCGTACTATGGCCTACAGGTTAAGGTCTTAACTCTTACTCTGGCCTAATAGCTAAGGTCTTAGACACGTACTCTGGCCTACTGGTTAAGGTCTTAATTCTTACTCTGGCCTAATGGTTAAGGTCTTAACTCTTACTCTGGCCTAATAGCTAAGGTCTTAACTCTTACTCTGGCCTAATAGCTAAGGTCTTAGACTCTTACTCTGGCCTACTGGTTAAGGTCTTAACTATTACTCTGGCCTACTGGTTAAGGGATTAACTCTTACTCTGGCCTAATAGCTAAGGTCTTAACTCTTACTCTGGCCTACTGGTTAAGGTCTTAGACTACTACTCTGGCCTAATAGCTAAGGTCTTAACTCTTTCTCTGGCCCAATAGATAAGGTCTTAACTCTTACTCTGGCCTAATAGCTAAGATCTTAACTCTTACTCTGGCCTAATAGCTAAGGTCTTAGACTCGTACTCTGGCCTACTGGTTAAGGTCTTAACTCTTACTCTGGCCTAATAGCTAAGGTCTTAACTCTTACTCTGGCCTAATAGCTAAGGTCTTAACTCTTACTCTGGCCTAATAGTTAAGGTCTTAAACTCATACTCTGGCCTAATAGCTAAGGTCTTAACTCTTACTCTGGCCTAATAGCTAAGGTCGTAGACTTGTACTATGGCCTACAGGTTAAGGTCTTAAATCTTACTCTGGCCTACTGGTTAAGGTCTTAACTCTTACTCTTGCCTACTGGTTAAGGTCTTAACTCTTACTCTGTCCTAATAGCTAAGGTCGTAGACTTGTACTATGGCCTACAGGTTAAGGTCTTAAATCTTACTCTGGCCTACTGGTTAAGGTCTTAACTCTTACTCTTGCCTACTGGTTAAGGTCTTAACTCTTACTCTGTCCTAATAGCTAAGGTCTTAGACTCGTACTATGGCCTACAGGTTAAGGTCTTAACTCTTACTCTGGCCTAATAGCTAAGGTCTTAGACTCGTACTCTGGCCTACTGGTTAAGGTCTTAACTCTTACTCTGGCCTAATGGTTATGGTCTTAACTCTTACTCTGGCCTAATAGCTAAGGTCTTAACTCTTACTCTGGCCTAATAGCTAAGGTCTTAGACTCGTACTCTGGCCTACTGGTAAAGGTCTTAACTCTTACACTGGTCTACTGGTTAAGGTCTTAACTCTTACTCTGGCCTACTGGTTAAGGTCTTAACACTTAGTCTGGCCTAAAAGCTAAGGTCTTAGACTCGTACTATGGCCTACAGCTTAAGGTCTTAACTCTTACTCTGGCCTACTGGTTAAGGTCTTAACTCTTACTCTGGCCTAATAGCTAAGGTCTTAACTCTTACTCTGGCCTAATAGCTAAGGTCTTAACTCTTACTCTGGCCTAGTAGCTAAGGTCTTAGACTCATACTCTGGCCTAATAGCTAAGGTCTTAACTCTTACTCTGGCCTAATAGCTAAGGTCTTAGACTCGTACTATGGCCTACAGGTTAAGGTCTTAACTCTTACTCTGGCCTACTGGTTAAGGTCTTAACTCTTACTCTTGCCTACTGGTTAAGGTCTTAAATCTTACTCTGGCCTAATAGCTAAGGTCTTAACTCTTACTCTGGCCTAATAGCTAAGGTCTTAGACTCTTACTCTGGCCTAATAGCTAAGGTCTTAGACTCGTACTCTGGCCTACTGGTTAAGGTCTTAACTCTTACTCTGACCTATTGGTTAAGGTCTTAACTCTTACTCTGGCCTAATAGCTAAGGTCTTAGACTCGTACTATGGCCTACTGGTTAAGGTCTTAACTCTTACTCTGCCCTACTGGTTAAGGTCTTAACTCTTACTCTGGCCTAATAGCTAAGGTCTTAGACTCGTACTCTGGCCTACTGGTTAGGGTCTTAACTCTTACTCTGGCCTACTGGTTAAGGTCTTAACTCTTACTCTGACCTACTGCTTAAGGTCTTAACTCTTACTCTGGCCTAATAGCTAAGGTCTTAACTCTTACTCTGGCCTAATAGCTAAGGTCTTTTCTCTTACTCTGGCCTAATAGCTAAGGTCTTAACTCTTACTCTGGCATTATAGCTAAGGTCTTAACTCTTACTCTGGCCTACTGGTTAAGGTCTTAACTCTTACTCTGGCCTAATAGCTAAGGTCTTAACTCTTACTCTGGCCTAATAGCTAAGGTCTTAACTCCTACCCTGGCCTAATAGCTAAGGTCTTAGACTTGTACTCTGGCCTAATGGTTAAGGTCTTAACTCTTACTCTGGACTAATAGCTAAGGTTTTAGACTCGTACTCTGGCCTACTGGTTAAGGTCTTAACTCTTACTCTGGCCTAATAGCTGAGGTCTTAACTCTTTCTCTGGCCTAATGACTAAGGTCTTAACTCTTACTCTGGCCTGATAGCTAAGGTCTTAGACTCGTACTCTGGCCTAATGGTTAAGGTCTTAACTCTTACCCTGGCCTAATAGCTAACGTCTTAACTCATTATTCTGGCCTAATGGTTAAGGTCTTAACTCTTACTCTGGCCTAATAGCTAAGGTCTTAACTCTTACTCTGGCCTACTGGTTAAGGTCTTAGACTCTTACTCTGGCCTACTGGTTAAGGTCTTAACTATTACTCTGGCCTACTGGTTAAGGGATTAACTCTTACTCTGGCCTAATAGCTAAGGTCTTAACTCTTACTCTGGCCTACTGGTTAAGGTCTTAGACTCCTACTCTGGCCTAATAGCTAAGGTCTTAACTCTTTCTCTGGCCTAATAGCTAAGGTCTTAACTCTTACTCTGGCCTAATAGCTAAGGTCTTAACTCTTACTCTGGCCTTATAGCTAAGATCTTAACTCTTACTCTGGCCTAATAGCTAAGGTCTTAGACTCGTACTCTGGCCTACTGGTTAAGGTCTTAACTCTTACTCTGTCCTAATAGCTAAGGTCTTAGACTCGTACTATGGCCTACAGGTTGAGGTCTTAACTCTTACTCTGGCCTAATAGCTAAGGTCTTAGACTCGTACTCTGGCCTACTGGTTAAGGTCTTAACTCTTACTCTGGCCTAATGGTGAAGGTCTTAACTCTTACTCTGGCCTAATAGCTAAGGTCTTAACTCTTACTCTGGCCTAATAGCTAAGGTCTTAGACTCGTACTCTGGCCTACTGGTAAAGGTCTTAACTCTTACTCTGGTCTACTGGTTAAGGTCTTAACTCTTACTCTGGCCTACTGGTTAAGGTCTTAACACTTAGTCTGGCCTAAAAGCTAAGGTCTTAGACTCGTACTATGGCCTACAGCTTAAGGTCTTAACTCTTACTCTGGCCTACTGGTTAAGGTCTTAACTCTTACTCTGGCCTAATAGCTAAGGTCTTAACTCTTACTCTGGCCTAATAGCTAAGGTCTTAACTCTTACTCTGGCCTAATAGCTAATGTCTTAGACTCATACTCTGGCCTAATAGCTAAGGTCTTAACTCTTACTCTGGCCTAATAGCTAAGGTCTTAGACTCGTACTATGGCCTACAGGTTAAGGTTTTAACTCTTACTCTGGCCTACTGGTTAAGGTCTTAACTCTTACTCTTGCCTACTGGTTCAGGTCTTAACTCTTACTCTGGCCTAATAGCTAAGGTCTTAACTCTTACTCTGGCCTAATAGCTAAGGTCTTAGACTCTTACTCTGGCCTAATAGCTAAGGTCTTAGACTCGTACTCTTGCCTACTGGTTAAGGTCTTAACTCTTACTCTGGCCTAATAGCTAAGGTCTAAGACTCATACTATGGCCTACTGGTTAAGGTCTTAACTCTTACTCTGGCCTATTGGTTAAGGTCTTAACTCTTACTCTGGCCTAATAGCTAAGGTCTTAGACTCGTACTATGGCCTACTGGTTAAGGTCTTAACTCTTACTCTGCCCTACTGGTTAAGGTCTTAACTCTTTCTCTGGCCTAATAGCTAAGGTCCTAGACTCGTACTCTGGCCTACTGGTTAGGGTCTTAACTCTTACTCTGGCCTACTGGTTAAGGTCTTAACTCTTACTCTGACCTACTGCTTAAGGTCTTAACTCTTACTCTGGCCTAATAGCTAAGGTCTTAACTCTTACTCTGGCCTAATAGCTAAGGTCTTAACTCTTACTCTGGCATTATAGCTAAGGTCTTAACTCTTACTCTGGCCTACTGGTTAAGGTCTTAACTCTTACTCTGGCCTAATAGCTAAGGTCTTAACTCTTACTCTGGCCTAATAGCTAAGGTCTTAACTCCTACTCTGGCCTAATAGCTAAGGTCTTAGACTCGTACTCTGGCCTAATGGTTAAGGTCTTAACTCTTACTCTGGACTAATAGCTAAGGTTTTAGACTCGTACTCTGGCCTACTGGTTAAGGTCTTAACTCTTACTCTGGCCTAATAGCTGAGGTCTTAACTCTTTCTCTGGCCTAATGACTAAGGTCTTAACTCTTACTCTGGCCTGATAGCTAAGGTCTTAGACTCGTACTCCGGCCTAATGGTTAAGGTCTTAACTCTTACCCTGGCCTAATAGCTAACGTCTTAACTCTTATTCTGGCCTAATGGTTAAGGTCTTAACTCTTACTCTGGCCTAATAGCTAAGGTCTTAACTCTTACTCTGGCCTACTGGTTAAGGTCTTAACTCTTACTCTGGCCTAATAGTTAAGGTCTTAGACTCGTACTCTGGCCTAATTGCTAAGGTCTTAACTCTTACTCTGGCCTAATAGCTAAGGTCTTAGACTCGTACTCTGGCCTAATGGTTAAGGTCTTAACTATTACTCTGGCCTACTGGTTAAGGGATTAACTCTTACCCTGGCCTAATAGCTAAGGTCTAAACTCTTACTCTGGCCTACTGGTTAAGGTCTTAGACTCCTACTCTGGCCTAATAGCTAAGGTCTTAACTCTTTCTCTGGCCTAATAGCTAAGGTCTTAACTCTTACTCTGACCTAATAGTTAAGGTCTTAACTCTTACTCTGGCCTAATAGCTAAGATCTTAACTCTTACTCTGGCCTAATAGCTAAGGTCTTAGACTCGTACTCTGGCCTACTGGTTAAGGTCTTAACTCTTACTCTGTCCTAATAGCTAAGGTCTTAGACTCGTACTATGGCCTACAGGTTAAGGTCTTAACTCTTACTCTGGCCTAATAGCTAAGGTCTTAGACACGTACTCTGGCCTACTGGTTAAGGTCTTAATTCTTACTCTGGCCTAATGGTTAAGGTCTTAACTCTTACTCTGGCCTAATAGCTAAGGTCTTAACTCTTACTCTGGCCTAATAGCTAAGGTCTTAGACTCTTACTCTGGCCTACTGGTTAAGGTCTTAACTATTACTCTGGCCTACTGGTTAAGGGATTAACTCTTACTCTGGCCTAATAGCTAAGGTCTTAACTCTTACTCTGGCCTACTGGTTAAGGTCTTAGACTCCTACTCTGGCCTAATAGCTAAGGTCTTAACTCTTTCTCTGGCCTAATAGATAAGGTCTTAACTCTTACTCTGGCCTAATAGCTAAGGTCTTAACTCTTACTCTGGCCTAATAGCTAAGATCTTAACTCTTACTCTAGCCTAATAGCTAAGGTCTTAGACTCGTACTCTGGCCTACTGGTTAAGGTCTTAACTCTTACTCTGGCCTAATAGCTAAGGTCTTAACTCTTACTCTGGCCTAATAGCTAAGGTCTTAACTCTTACTCTGGCCTAATAGTTAAGGTCTTAAACTCATACTCTGGCCTAATAGCTAAGGTCTTAACTCTTACTCTGGCCTTATAGCTAAGGTCGTAGACTTGTACTATGGCCTACAGGTTAAGGTCTTAAATCTTACTCTGGCCTACTGGTTAAGGTCTTAACTCTTACTCTTGCCTACTGGTTAAGGTCTTAACTCTTACTCTGTCCTAATAGCTAAGGTCTTAGACTCGTACTATGGCCTACAGGTTAAGGTCTTAACTCTTACTCTGGCCTAATAGCTAAGGTCTTAGACTCGTACTCTGGCCTACTGGTTAAGGTCTTAACTCTTACTCTGGCCTAATGGTTATGGTCTTAACTCTTACTCTTGTCTAATAGCTAAGGTCTTAACTCTTACTCTGGCCTAATAGCTAAGGTCTTAGACTCGTACTCTGGCCTACTGGTAAAGGTCTTAACTCTTACACTGGTCTACTGGTTAAGGTCTTAACTCTTACTCTGGCCTACTGGTTAAGGTCTTAACACTTAGTCTGGCCTAAAAGCTAAGGTCTTAGACTCGTACTATGGCCTACAGCTTAAGGTCTTAACTCTTACTCTGGCCTACTGGTTAAGGTCTTAACTCTTACTCTGGCCTAATAGCTAAGGTCTTAACTCTTACTCTGGCCTAATAGCTAAGGTCTTAACTCTTACTCTGGCCTAATAGCTAAGGTCTTAGACTCATACTCTGGCCTAATAGCTAAGGTCTTAACTCTTACTCTGGCCTAATAGCTAAGGTCTTAGACTCGTACTATGGCCTACAGGTTAAGGTCTTAACTCTTACTCTGGCCTACTGGTTAAGGTCTTAACTCTTACTCTTGCCTACTGGTTAAGGTCTTAAATCTTACTCTGGCCTAATAGCTAAGGTCTTAACTCTTACTCTGGCCTAATAGCTAAGGTCTTAGACTCTTACTCTGGCCTAATAGCTAAGGTCTTAGACTCGTACTCTGGCCTACTGGTTAAGGTCTTAACTCTTACTCTGACCTATTGGTTAAGGTCTTAACTCTTACTCTGGCCTAATAGCTAAGGTCTTAGACTCGTACTATGGCCTACTGGTTAAGGTCTTAACTCTTACTCTGCCCTACTGGTTAAGGTCTTAACTCTTACTCTGGCCTAATAGCTAAGGTCTTAGACTCGTACTCTGGCCTACTGGTTAGGGTCTTAACTCTTACTCTGGCCTACTGGTTAAGGTCTTAACTCTTACTCTGACCTACTGCTTAAGGTCTTAACTCTTACTCTGGCCTAATAGCTAAGGTCTTAACTCTTACTCTGGCCTAATAGCTAAGGTCTTTTCTCTTACTCTGGCCTAATAGCTAAGGTCTTAACTCTTACTCTGGCATTATAGCTAAGGTCTTAACTCTTACTCTGGCCTACTGGTTAAGGTCTTAACTCTTACTCTGGCCTAATAGCTAAGGTCTTAACTCTTACTCTGGCCTAATAGCTAAGGTCTTAACTCCTACCCTGGCCTAATAGCTAAGGTCTTAGACTTGTACTCTGGCCTAATGGTTAAGGTCTTAACTCTTACTCTGGACTAATAGCTAAGGTTTTAGACTCGTACTCTGGCCTACTGGTTAAGGTCTTAACTCTTACTCTGGCCTAATAGCTGAGGTCTTAACTCTTTCTCTGGCCTAATGACTAAGGTCTTAACTCTTACTCTGGCCTGATAGCTAAGGTCTTAGACTCGTACTCCGGCCTAATGGTTAAGGTCTTAACTCTTACCCTGGCCTAATAGCTAACGTCTTAACTCTTATTCTGGCCTAATGGTTAAGGTCTTAACTCTTACTCTGGCCTAATAGCTAAGGTCTTAACTCTTACTCTGGCCTACTGGTTAAGGTCTTAACTCTTACTCTGGCCTAATAGTTAAGGTCTTAGACTCGTACTCTGGCCTAATTGCTAAGGTCTTAACTCTTACTCTGGCCTAATAGCTAAGGTCTTAGACTCGTACTCTGGCCTAATGGTTAAGGTCTTAACTATTACTCTGGCCTACTGGTTAAGGGATTAACTCTTACCCTGGCCTAATAGCTAAGGTCTAAACTCTTACTCTGGCCTACTGGTTAAGGTCTTAGACTCCTACTCTGGCCTAATAGCTAAGGTCTTAACTCTTTCTCTGGCCTAATAGCTAAGGTCTTAACTCTTACTCTGACCTAATAGTTAAGGTCTTAACTCTTACTCTGGCCTAATAGCTAAGATCTTAACTCTTACTCTGGCCTAATAGCTAAGGTCTTAGACTCGTACTCTGGCCTACTGGTTAAGGTCTTAACTCTTACTCTGTCCTAATAGCTAAGGTCTTAGACTCGTACTATGGCCTACAGGTTAAGGTCTTAACTCTTACTCTGGCCTAATAGCTAAGGTCTTAGACACGTACTCTGGCCTACTGGTTATGGTCTTAATTCTTACTCTGGCCTAATGGTTAAGGTCTTAACTCTTACTCTGGCCTAATAGCTAAGGTCTTAACTCTTACTCTGGCCTAATAGCTAAGGTCTTAGACTCTTACTCTGGCCTACTGGTTAAGGTCTTAACTATTACTCTGGCCTACTGGTTAAGGGATTAACTCTTACTCTGGCCTAATAGCTAAGGTCTTAACTCTTACTCTGGCCTACTGGTTAAGGTCTTAGACTCCTACTCTGGCCTAATAGCTAAGGTCTTAACTCTTTCTCTGGCCTAATAGATAAGGTCTTAACTCTTACTCTGGCCTAATAGCTAAGGTCTTAACTCTTACTCTGGCCTAATAGCTAAGATCTTAACTCTTACTCTAGCCTAATAGCTAAGGTCTTAGACTCGTACTCTGGCCTACTGGTTAAGGTCTTAACTCTTACTCTGGCCTAATAGCTAAGGTCTTAAGTCTTACTCTGGCCTAATAGCTAAGGTCTTAACTCTTACTCTGGCCTAATAGTTAAGGTCTTAAACTCATACTCTGGCCTAATAGCTAAGGTCTTAACTCTTACTCTGGCCTTATAGCTAAGGTCGTAGACTTGTACTATGGCCTACAGGTTAAGGTCTTAAATCTTACTCTGGCCTACTGGTTAAGGTCTTAACTCTTACTCTTGCCTACTGGTTAAGGTCTTAACTCTTACTCTGTCCTAATAGCTAAGGTCTTAGACTCGTACTATGGCCTACAGGTTAAGGTCTTAACTCTTACTCTGGCCTAATAGCTAAGGTCTTAGACTCGTACTCTGGCCTACTGGTTAAGGTCTTAACTCTTACTCTGGCCTAATGGTTATGGTCTTAACTCTTACTCTTGTCTAATAGCTAAGGTCTTAACTCTTACTCTGGCCTAATAGCTAAGGTCTTAGACTCGTACTCTGGCCTACTGGTAAAGGTCTTAACTCTTACACTGGTCTACTGGTTAAGGTCTTAACTCTTACTCTGGCCTACTGGTTAAGGTCTTAACACTTAGTCTGGCCTAAAAGCTAAGGTCTTAGACTCGTACTATGGCCTACAGCTTAAGGTCTTAACTCTTACTCTGGCCTACTGGTTAAGGTCTTAACTCTTACTCTGGCCTAATAGCTAAGGTCTTAACTCTTACTCTGGCCTAATAGCTAAGGTCTTAACTCTTACTCTGGCCTAATAGCTAAGGTCTTAGACTCATACTCTGGCCTAATAGCTAAGGTCTTAACTCTTACTCTGGCCTAATAGCTAAGGTCTTAGACTCGTACTATGGCCTACAGGTTAAGGTCTTAACTCTTACTCTGGCCTACTGGTTAAGGTCTTAACTCTTACTCTTGCCTACTGGTTAAGGTCTTAAATCTTACTCTGGCCTAATAGCTAAGGTCTTAACTCTTACTCTGGCCTAATAGCTAAGGTCTTAGACTCTTACTCTGGCCTAATAGCTAAGGTCTTAGACTCGTACTCTGGCCTACTGGTTAAGGTCTTAACTCTTACTCTGACCTATTGGTTAAGGTCTTAACTCTTACTCTGGCCTAATAGCTAAGGTCTTAGACTCGTACTATGGCCTACTGGTTAAGGTCTTAACTCTTACTCTGCCCTACTGGTTAAGGTCTTAACTCTTACTCTGGCCTAATAGCTAAGGTCTTAGACTCGTACTCTGGCCTACTGGTTAGGGTCTTAACTCTTACTCTGGCCTACTGGTTAAGGTCTTAACTCTTACTCTGACCTACTGCTTAAGGTCTTAACTCTTACTCTGGCCTAATAGCTAAGGTCTTAACTCTTACTCTGGCCTAATAGCTAAGGTCTTTTCTCTTACTCTGGCCTAATAGCTAAGGTCTTAACTCTTACTCTGGCATTATAGCTAAGGTCTTAACTCTTACTCTGGCCTACTGGTTAAGGTCTTAACTCTTACTCTGGCCTAATAGCTAAGGTCTTAACTCTTACTCTGGCCTAATAGCTAAGGTCTTAACTCCTACCCTGGCCTAATAGCTAAGGTCTTAGACTTGTACTCTGGCCTAATGGTTAAGGTCTTAACTCTTACTCTGGACTAATAGCTAAGGTTTTAGACTCGTACTCTGGCCTACTGGTTAAGGTCTTAACTCTTACTCTGGCCTAATAGCTGAGGTCTTAACTCTTTCTCTGGCCTAATGACTAAGGTCTTAACTCTTACTCTGGCCTGATAGCTAAGGTCTTAGACTCGTACTCTGGCCTAATGGTTAAGGTCTTAACTCTTACCCTGGCCTAATTGCTAACGTCTTAACTCATTATTCTGGCCTAATGGTTAAGGTCTTAACTCTTACTCTGGCCTAATAGCTAAGGTCTTAACTCTTACTCTGGCCTACTGGTTAAGGTCTTAACTCTTACTCTGGCCTAATAGTTAAGGTCTTAGACTCGTACTCTGGCCTAATTGCTAAGGTCTTACCTCTTACTCTGGCCTAATAGCTAAGGTCTTAGACTCGTACTCTGGCCTAATGGTTAAGGTCTTAACTATTACTCTGGCCTACTGGTTAAGGGATTAACTCTTACTCTGGCCTAATAGCTAAGGTCTTAACTCTTACTCTGGCCTACTGGTTAAGGTCTTAGACTCCTACTCTGGCCTAATAGCTAAGGTCTTAACTCTTTCTCTGGCCTAATAGCTAAGGTCTTAACTCTTACTCTGGCCTAATAGCTAAGGTCTTAACTCTTACTCTGGCCTAATAGCTAAGATCTTAACTCTTACTCTGGCCTAATAGCTAAGGTCTTAGACTCGTACTCTGGCCTACTGGTTAAGGTCTTAACTCTTACTCTGTCCTAATAGCTAAGGTCTTAGACTCGTACTGTGGCCTACAGGTTAAGGTCTTAACTCTTACTCTGGCCTAATAGCTAAGGTCTTAGACTCGTACTCTGGCCTACTGGTTAGGTCTTAACTCTTACTCTGGCCTAATGGTTAAGGTCTTAACTCTTACTCTGGCCTAATAGCTAAGGTCTTAACTCTTTCTCTGGCCTAATAGCTAAGGTCTTAGACTCTTACTCTGGCCTACTGGTTAAGGTCATAACTGTTACTCTGGCCTACTGGTTAAGGGATTAACTCTTACTCTGGCCTAATAGCTAAGGTCTTAACTCTTACTCTGGCCTACTGGTTAAGGTCTTAGACTCCTACTCTGGCCTAATAGCTAAGATCTTAACTCTTACTCTGGCCTAATAGCTAAGGTCTTAGACTCGTACTCTGGCCTACTGGTTAATGTCTTAACTCTTACTCTGGCCTAATAGCTAAGGTCTTAACTCTTACTCTGGCCTAATAGCTAAGGTCTTAACTCTTACTCTGGCCTAATAGCTAAGGTCTTAGACTCATACTCTGGCCTAATATCTAAGGTCTTAACTCTTACTCTGGCCTAATAGCTAAGGTCTTAGACTCGTACTATGGCCTACAGGTTAAGGTCTTAACTCTTACTCTGGCCTACTGGTTAAGGTCTTAACTCTTACTCTGGCCTACTGGTTAAGGTCTTAACTCTTACTCTGGCCTAATAGCTAAGGTCTTAACTCTTACTCTGGCCTAATAGCTAAGGTCTTAGACTCTTACTCTGGCCTAATAGCTAAGGTCTTAGACTCGTACTCTGGCCTACTGGTTAAGGTCTTAACTCTTACTCTGGCCTAATAGCTAAGGTCTTAGACTCATACTATGGCCTACTGGTTAAGGTCTTAGCTCTTACTCTGGCCTATTGGTTAAGGTCTTAACTCTTACTCTGGCCTAAGAGCTAAGGTCTTAGACTCGTACTATAGCCTACTGGTTAAGGTCTTAACTCTTACTCTGCCCTACTGGTTAAGGTCTTAACTCTTACTCTGGCCTAATAGCTAAGGTCTTAGACTCGTACTCTGGACTAGTGGTTAGGGTCTTAACTCTTACTCTGGCCTACTGGTTAAGGTCTTAGACTCGTACTCTGGCCTACTGGTTAAGGTCTTAACTCTTACTCTGTCCTAATAGCTAAGGTCTTAGACTCGTACTCTGGCCTACTGGTTAAGGTCTTAACTCTTACTCTGTCCTAATAGCTAAGGTCTTAGACTCGTACTATGGCCTACAGGTTAAGGTCTTAACTCTTACTCTGGCCTAATAGCTAAGGTCATAGACTCGTACTCTGGCCTACTGGTTAAGGTCTTAACTCTTACTCTGGCCTAATGGTTAAGGTCTTAACTCTTACTCTGGCCTAATAGCTAAGGTCTTAACTCTTACTCTGGCCTAATAGCTAAGGTCTTAGACTCTTACTCTGGCCTACTGGTTAAGGTCTTAACTATTACTCTGGCCTACTGGTTAAGGGATTAACTCTTACTCTGGCCCAATAGCTAAGGTCTTAACTCTTACTCTGGCCTACTGGTTAAGGTCTTAGACTCCTACTCTGGCCTAATAGCTAAGGTCTTAACTCTTTCTCTGGCCTAATAGCTAACTCTTACTCTGGCCTACTGGTTAAGGTCTTAGACTCCTACTCTGGCCTAATAGCTAAGGTCTTAACTCTTTCTCTGGCCTAATAGCTAAGGTCTTAACTCTTACTCTGGCCTAATAGCTAAGGTCTTAACTCTTACTCTGGCCTAATAGCTAAGATCTTAACTCTTACTCTGGCCTAATAGCTAAGGTCGTAGACTTGTACTATGGCCTACAGGTTAAGGTCTTAAATCTTACTCTGGCCTACTGGTTAAGGTCTTAACTCTTACTCTTGCCTACTGGTTAAGGTCTTAACTCTTACTCTGTCCTAATAGCTAAGGTCTTAGACTCGTACTATGGCCTACAGGTTAAGGTCTTAACTCTTACTCTGGCCTAATAGCTAAGGTCTTAGACTCGTTCTCTGGCCTACTGGTTAAGGTCTTAACTCTTACTCTGGCCTAATGGTTATGGTCTTAACTCTTACTCTGGCCTAATAGCTAAGGTCTTAACTCTTACTCTGGCCTAATAGCTAAGGTCTTAGACTCGTACTCTGGCCTACTGGTAAAGGTCTTAACTCTTACACTGGTCTACTGGTTAAGGTCTTAACTCTTACTCTGGCCTACTGGTTAAGGTCTTAACACTTAGTCTGGCCTAAAAGCTAAGGTCTTAGACTCGTACTATGGCCTACAGCTTAAGGTCTTAACTCTTACTCTGGCCTACTGGTTAAGGTCTTAACTCTTACTCTGGCCTAATAGCTAAGGTCTTAACTCTTACTCTGGCCTAATAGCTAAGGTCTTAACTCTTACTCTGGCCTAATAGCTAAGGTCTTAGACTCATACTCTGGCCTAATAGCTAAGGTCTTAACTCTTACTCTGGCCTAATAGCTAAGGTCTTAGACTCGTACTATGGCCTACAGGTTAAGGTCTTAACTCTTACTATGGCCTACTGGTTAAGGTCTTAACTCTTACTCTTGCCTACTGGTTAAGGTCTTAAATCTTACTCTGGCCTAATAGCTAAGGTCTTAACTCTTACTCTGGCCTAATAGCTAAGGTCTTAGACTCTTACTCTGGCCTAATAGCTAAGGTCTTAGACTCGTACTCTGGCCTACTGGTTAAGGTCTTAACTCTTACTCTGACCTATTGGTTAAGGTCTTAACTCTTACTCTGGCCTAATAGCTAAGGTCTTAGACTCGTACTATGGCCTACTGGTTAAGGTCTTAACTCTTACTCTGCCCTACTGGTTAAGGTCTTAACTCTTACTCTGGCCTAATAGCTAAGGTCTTAGACTCGTACTCTGGCCTACTGGTTAGGGTCTTAACTCTTACTCTGGCCTACTGGTTAAGGTCTTAACTCTTACTCTGACCTACTGCTTAAGGTCTTAACTCTTACTCTGGCCTAATAGCTAAGGTCTTAACTCTTACTCTGGCCTAATAGCTAAGGTCTTTTCTCTTACTCTGGCCTAATAGCTAAGGTCTTAACTCTTACTCTGGCATTATAGCTAAGGTCTTAACTCTTACTCTGGCCTACTGGTTAAGGTCTTAACTCTTACTCTGGCCTAATAGCTAAGGTCTTAACTCTTACTCTGGCCTAATAGCTAAGGTCTTAGACTCGTACTCTGGCCTACTGGTAAAGGTCTTAACTCTTACACTGGTCTACTGGTTAAGGTCTTAACTCTTACTCTGGCCTACTGGTTAAGGTCTTAACACTTAGTCTGGCCTAAAAGCTAAGGTCTTAGACTCGTACTATGGCCTACAGCTTAAGGTCTTAACTCTTACTCTGGCCTACTGGTTAAGGTCTTAACTCTTACTCTGGCCTAATAGCTAAGGTCTTAACTCTTACTCTGGCCTAATAGCTAAGGTCTTAACTCTTACTCTGGCCTAATAGCTAAGGTCTTAGACTCATACTCTGGCCTAATAGCTAAGGTCTTAACTCTTACTCTGGCCTAATAGCTAAGGTCTTAGACTCGTACTATGGCCTACAGGTTAAGGTCTTAACTCTTACTCTGGCCTACTGGTTAAGGTCTTAACTCTTACTCTTGCCTACTGGTTAAGGTCTTAAATCTTACTCTGGCCTAATAGCTAAGGTCTTAACTCTTACTCTGGCCTAATAGCTAAGGTCTTAGACTCTTACTCTGGCCTAATAGCTAAGGTCTTAGACTCGTACTCTGGCCTACTGGTTAAGGTCTTCACTCTTACTCTGACCTATTGGTTAAGGTCTTAACTCTTACTCTGGCCTAATAGCTAAGGTCTTAGACTCGTACTATGGCCTACTGGTTAAGGTCTTAACTCTTACTCTGCCCTACTGGTTAAGGTCTTAACTCTTACTCTGGCCTAATAGCTAAGGTCTTAGACTCGTACTCTGGCCTACTGGTTATGGTCTTAACTCTTACTCTGGCCTACTGGTTAAGGTCTTAACTCTTACTCTGACCTACTGCTTAAGGTCTTAACTCTTACTCTGGCCTAATAGCTAAGGTCTTAACTCTTACTCTGGCCTAATAGCTAAGGTCTTTTCTCTTACTCTGGCCTAATAGCTAAGGTCTTAACTCTTACTCTGGCATTATAGCTAAGGTCTTAACTCTTACTCTGGCCTACTGGTTAAGGTCTTAACTCTTACTCTGGCCTAATAGCTAAGGTCTTAACTCTTACTCTGGCCTAATAGCTAAGGTCTTAACTCCTACCCTGGCCTAATAGCTAAGGTCTTAGACTTGTGCTCTGGCCTAATGGTTAAGGTCTTAACTCTTACTCTGGACTAATAGCTAAGGTTTTAGACTCGTACTCTGGCCTACTGGTTAAGGTCTTAACTCTTACTCTGGCCTAATAGCTGAGGTCTTAACTCTTTCTCTGGCCTAATGACTAAGGTCTTAACTCTTACTCTGGCCTGATAGCTAAGGTCTTAGACTCGTACTCTGGCCTAATGGTTAAGGTCTTAACTCTTACCCTGGCCTAATAGCTAACGTCTTAACTCATTATTCTGGCCTAATGGTTAAGGTCTTAACTCTTACTCTGGCCTAATAGCTAAGGTCTTAACTCTTACTCTGGCCTACTGGTTAAGGTCTTAACTCTTACTCTGGCCTAATAGTTAAGGTCTTAGACTCGTACTCTGGCCTAATTGCTAAGGTCTTACCTCTTACTCTGGCCTAATAGCTAAGGTCTTAGACTCGTACTCTGGCCTAATGGTTAAGGTCTTAACTATTACTCTGGCCTACTAGTTAAGGGATTAACTCTTACTCTGGCCTAATAGCTAAGGTCTTAACTCTTACTCTGGCCTACTGGTTAAGGTCTTAGACTCCTACTCTGGCCTAATAGCTAAGGTCTTAACTCTTTCTCTGGCCTAATAGCTAAGGTCTTAACTCTTACTCTGGCCTAATAGCTAAGGTCTTAACTCTTACTCTGGCCTAATAGCTAAGATCTTAACTCTTACTCTGGCCTAATAGCTAAGGTCTTAGACTCGTACTCTGGCCTACTGGTTAAGGTCTTAACTCTTACTCTGTCCTAATAGCTAAGGTCTTAGACTCGTACTATGGCCTACAGGTTAAGGTCTTAACTCTTACTCTGGCCTAATAGCTAAGGTCTTAGACTCGTACTCTGGCCTACTGGTTAGGTCTTAACTCTTACTCTGGCCTAATGGTTAAGGTCTTAACTCTTACTCTGGCCTAATAGCTAAGGTCTTAACTCTTTCTCTGGCCTAATAGCTAAGGTCTTAGACTCTTACTCTGGCCTACTGGTTAAGGTCATAACTGTTACTCTGGCCTACTGGTTAAGGGATTAACTCTTACTCTGGCCTAATAGCTAAGGTCTTAACTCTTACTCTGGCCTACTGGTTAAGGTCTTAGACTCCTACTCTGGCCTAATAGCTAAGATCTTAACTCTTACTCTGGCCTAATAGCTAAGGTCTTAGACTCGTACTCTGGCCTACTGGTTAATGTCTTAACTCTTACTCTGGCCTAATAGCTAAGGTCTTAACTCTTACTCTGGCCTAATAGCTAAGGTCTTAACTCTTACTCTGGCCTAATAGCTAAGGTCTTAGACTCATACTCTGGCCTAATATCTAAGGTCTTAACTCTTACTCTGGCCTAATAGCTAAGGTCTTAGACTCGTACTATGGCCTACAGGTTAAGGTCTTAACTCTTACTCTGGCCTACTGGTTAAGGTCTTAACTCTTACTCTGGCCTACTGGTTAAGGTCTTAACTCTTACTCTGGCCTAATAGCTAAGGTCTTAACTCTTACTCTGGCCTAATAGCTAAGGTCTTAGACTCTTACTCTGGCCTAATAGCTAAGGTCTTAGACTCGTACTCTGGCCTACTGGTTAAGGTCTTAACTCTTACTCTGGCCTAATAGCTAAGGTCTTAGACTCATACTATGGCCTACTGGTTAAGGTCTTAACTCTTACTCTGGCCTATTGGTTAAGGTCTTAACTCTTACTCTGGCCTAAGAGCTAAGGTCTTAGACTCGTACTATGGCCTACTGGTTAAGGTCTTAACTCTTACTCTGCCCTACTGGTTAAGGTCTTAACTCTTACTCTGGCCTAATAGCTAAGGTCTTAGACTCGTACTCTGGACTAGTGGTTAGGGTCTTAACTCTTACTCAGGCCTACTGGTTAAGGTCTTAGACTCGTACTCTGGCCTACTGGTTAAGGTCTTAACTCTTACTCTGTCCTAATAGCTAAGGTCTTAGACTCGTACTCTGGCCTACTGGTTAAGGTCTTAACTCTTACTCTGTCCTAATAGCTAAGGTCTTAGACTCGTACTCTGGCCTACTGGTTAAGGTCTTAACTCTTACTCTGGCCTAATGGTTAAGGTCTTAACTCTTACTCTGGCCTAATAGCTAAGGTCTTAACTCTTACTCTGGCCTAATAGCTAAGGTCTTAGACTCTTACTCTGGCCTACTGGTTAAGGTCTTAACTATTACTCTGGCCTACTGGTTAAGGGATTAACTCTTACTCTGGCCCAATAGCTAAGGTCTTAACTCTTACTCTGGCCTACTGGTTAAGGTCTTAGACTCCTACTCTGGCCTAATAGCTAAGGTCTTAACTCTTTCTCTGGCCTAATAGCTAACTCTTACTCTGGCCTACTGGTTAAGGTCTTAGACTCCTACTCTGGCCTAATAGCTAAGGTCTTAACTCTTTCTCTGGCCTAATAGCTAAGGTCTTAACTCTTACTCTGGCCTAATAGCTAAGGTCTTAACTCTTACTCTGGCCTAATAGCTAAGATCTTAACTCTTACTCTGGCCTAATAGCTAAGGTCGTAGACTTGTACTATGGCCTACAGGTTAAGGTCTTAAATCTTACTCTGGCCTACTGGTTAAGGTCTTAACTCTTACTCTTGCCTACTGGTTAAGGTCTTAACTCTTACTCTGTCCTAATAGCTAAGGTCTTAGACTCGTACTATGGCCTACAGGTTAAGGTCTTAACTCTTACTCTGGCCTAATAGCTAAGGTCTTAGACTCGTACTCTGGCCTACTGGTTAAGGTCTTAACTCTTACTCTGGCCTAATGGTTATGGTCTTAACTCTTACTCTGGCCTAATAGCTAAGGTCTTAACTCTTACTCTGGCCTAATAGCTAAGGTCTTAGACTCGTACTCTGGCCTACTGGTAAAGGTCTTAACTCTTACACTGGTCTACTGGTTAAGGTCTTAACTCTTACTCTGGCCTACTGGTTAAGGTCTTAACACTTAGTCTGGCCTAAAAGCTAAGGTCTTAGACTCGTACTATGGCCTACAGCTTAAGGTCTTAACTCTTACTCTGGCCTACTGGTTAAGGTCTTAACTCTTACTCTGGCCTAATAGCTAAGGTCTTAACTCTTACTCTGGCCTAATAGCTAAGGTCTTAACTCTTACTCTGGCCTAATAGCTAAGGTCTTAGACTCATACTCGGGCCTAAAAGCTAAGGTCTTAACTCTTACTCTGGCCTAATAGCTAAGGTCTTAGACTCGTACTATGGCCTACAGGTTAAGGTCTTAACTCTTACTCTGGCCTACTGGTTAAGGTCTTAACTCTTACTCTTGCCTACTGGTTAAGGTCTTAAATCTTACTCTGGCCTAATAGCTAAGGTCTTAACTCTTACTCTGGCCTAATAGCTAAGGTCTTAGACTCTTACTCTGGCCTAATAGCTAAGGTCTTAGACTCGTACTCTGGCCTACTGGTTAAGGTCTTAACTCTTACTCTGACCTATTGGTTAAGGTCTTAACTCTTACTCTGGCCTAATAGCTAAGGTCTTAGACTCGTACTATGGCCTACTGGTTAAGGTCTTAACTCTTACTCTGCCCTACTGGTTAAGGTCTTAACTCTTACTCTGGCCTAATAGCTGAGGTCTTAACTCTTTCTCTGGCCTAATGACTAAGGTCTTAACTCTTACTCTGGCCTGATAGCTAAGGTCTTAGACTCGTACTCTGGCCTAATGGTTAAGGTCTTAACTCTTACCCTGGCCTAATAGCTAACGTCTTAACTCATTATTCTGGCCTAATGGTTAAGGTCTTAACTCTTACTGTGGCCTAATAGCTAAGGTCTTAACTCTTACTCTGGCCTACTGGTTAAGGTCTTAACTCTTACTCTGGCCTAATAGTTAAGGTCTTAGACTCGTACTCTGGCCTAATTGCTAAGGTCTTAACTCTTACTCTGGCCTAATAGCTAAGGTCTTAGACTCGTACTCTGGCCTAATGGTTAAGGTCTTAACTATTACTCTGGCCTACTGGTTAAGGGATTAACTCTTACTCTGGCCTAATAGCTAAGGTCTTAACTCTTACTCTGGCCTACTGGTTAAGGTCTTAGACTCCTACTCTGGCCTAATAGCTAAGGTCTTAACTCTTTCTCTGGCCTAATAGCTAAGGTCTTAACTCTTACTCTGGCCTAATAGCTAAGGTCTTAACTCTTACTCTGGCCTAATAGCTAAGATCTTAACTCTTACTCTGGCCTAATAGCTAAGGTCTTAGACTCGTACTCTGGCCTACTGGTTAAGGTCTTAACTCTTACTCTGTCCTAATAGCTAAGGTCTTAGACTCGTACTCTGGCCTACTGGTTAGGTCTTAACTCTTACTCTGGCCTAATGGTTAAGGTCTTAACTCTTACTCTGGCCTAATAGCTAAGGTCTTAACTCTTTCTCTGTCCTAATAGCTAAGGTCTTAGACTCTTACTCTGGCCTACTGGTTAAGGTCATAACTGTTACTCTGGCCTACTGGTTAAGGGATTAACTCTTACTCTGGCCTAATAGCTAAGGTCTTAACTCTTACTCTGGCCTACTGGTTAAGGTCTTAGACTCCTACTCTGGCCTAATAGCTAAGATCTTAACTCTTACTCTGGCCTAATAGCTAAGGTCTTAGACTCGTACTCTGGCCTACTGGTTAATGTCTTAACTCTTACTCTGGCCTAATAGCTAAGGTCTTAACTCTTACTCTGGCCTAATAGCTAAGGTCTTAACTCTTACTCTGGCCTAATAGCTAAGGTCTTAGACTCATACTCTGGCCTAATATCTAAGGTCTTAACTCTTACTCTGGCCTAATAGCTAAGGTCTTAGACTCGTACTATGGCCTACAGGTTAAGGTCTTAACTCTTACTCTGGCCTACTGGTTAAGGTCTTAACTCTTACTCTGGCCTAATAGCTGAGGTCTTAACTCTTTCTCTGGCCTAATGACTAAGGTCTTAACTCTTACTCTGGCCTGATAGCTAAGGTCTTAGACTCGTACTCTGGCCTAATGGTTAAGGTCTTAACTCTTACCCTGGCCTAATAGCTAACGTCTTAACTCATTATTCTGGCCTAATGGTTAAGGTCTTAACTCTTACTGTGGCCTAATAGCTAAGGTCTTAACTCTTACTCTGGCCTACTGGTTAAGGTCTTAACTCTTACTCTGGCCTAATAGTTAAGGTCTTAGACTCGTACTCTGGCCTAATTGCTAAGGTCTTAACTCTTACTCTGGCCTAATAGCTAAGGTCTTAGACTCGTACTCTGGCCTAATGGTTAAGGTCTTAACTATTACTCTGGCCTACTGGTTAAGGGATTAACTCTTACTCTGGCCTAATAGCTAAGGTCTTAACTCTTACTCTGGCCTACTGGTTAAGGTCTTAGACTCCTACTCTGGCCTAATAGCTAAGGTCTTAACTCTTTCTCTGGCCTAATAGCTAAGGTCTTAACTCTTACTCTGGCCTAATAGCTAAGGTCTTAACTCTTACTCTGGCCTAATAGCTAAGATCTTAACTCTTACTCTGGCCTAATAGCTAAGGTCTTAGACTCGTACTCTGGCCTACTGGTTAAGGTCTTAACTCTTACTCTGTCCTAATAGCTAAGGTCTTAGACTCGTACTATGGCCTACAGGTTAAGGTCTTAACTCTTACTCTGGCCTAATAGCTAAGGTCTTAGACTCGTACTCTGGCCTACTGGTTAGGTCTTAACTCTTACTCTGGCCTAATGGTTAAGGTCTTAACTCTTACTCTGGCCTAATAGCTAAGGTCTTAACTCTTTCTCTGTCCTAATAGCTAAGGTCTTAGACTCTTACTCTGGCCTACTGGTTAAGGTCATAACTGTTACTCTGGCCTACTGGTTAAGGGATTAACTCTTACTCTGGCCTAATAGCTAAGGTCTTAACTCTTACTCTGGCCTACTGGTTAAGGTCTTAGACTCCTACTCTGGCCTAATAGCTAAGATCTTAACTCTTACTCTGGCCTAATAGCTAAGGTCTTAGACTCGTACTCTGGCCTACTGGTTAATGTCTTAACTCTTACTCTGGCCTAATAGCTAAGGTCTTAACTCTTACTCTGGCCTAATAGCTAAGGTCTTAACTCTTACTCTGGCCTAATAGCTAAGGTCTTAGACTCATACTCTGGCCTAATATCTAAGGTCTTAACTCTTACTCTGGCCTAATAGCTAAGGTCTTAGACTCGTACTATGGCCTACTGGTTAAGGTCTTAACTCTTACTCTGGCCTAATGGTTAAGGTCTTAACTCTTACTCTGGCCTAATAGCTAAGGTCTTAACACTTAGTCTGGCCTAAAAGCTAAGGTCTTAGACTCGTACTATGGCCTACAGCTTACGGTCTTAACTCTTACTCTGGCCTACTGGTTAAGGTCTTAACTCTCACTCTGGCCTAATAGCTAAGGTCTTAACTCTTACTCTGGCCTAATAGCTAAGGTCTTAACTCTTACTCTGGCCTAATAGCTAAGGTCTTAGAGTCATACTCTGGCCTAATAGCTAAGGTCTTAACTCTTACTCTGGCCTAATAGCTAAGGTCTTAGACTCGTACTATGGCCTACAGGTTAAGGTCTTAACTCTTACTCTGGCCTACTGGTTAAGGTCTTAACTCTTACTCTTGCCTACTGGTTAAGGTCTTAACTCTTAGTCTGGCCTAATAGCTAAGGTCTTAACTCTTACTCTGGCCTAATAGCTAAGGTCTTAGACTCTTACTCTGGCCTAATAGCTAAGGTCTTAGACTCGTACTCTGGCCTACTGGTTAAGGTCTTAACTCTTACTCTGGCCTAATAGCTAAGGTCTTAGACTCATACTATGGCCTACTGGTTAAGGTCTTAACTCTTATTCTGGCCTAATAGCTAAGGTCTTAGACTCGTACTCTGGCCTACTGGTAAAGGTCTTAACTCTTACTCTGGTCTACTGGTTAAGGTATTAACTCTTACTCTGGCCTACTGGTTAAGGTCTTAACACTTAGTCTGGCCTAAAAGCTAAGGTCTTAGACTCGTACTATGGCCTACAGCTTAAGGTCTTAACTCTTACTCTGGCCTACTGGTTAAGGTCTTAACTCTTACTCTGGCCTAATAGCTAAGGTCTTAGACTCTTACTCTGGCCTAATAGCTAAGGTCTTAACTCTTACTCTGGCCTAATAGCTAAGGTCTTAGACTCGTACTATGGCCTACAGGTTAAGGTCTTAACTCTTACTCTGGCCTACAGGTTAAGGTCTTAACTCTTACTCTGGCCTAATAGCTAAGGTCTTAGACTCTTACTCTGGCCTAATAGCTAAGGTCTTAACTCTTACTCTGGCCTAATAGCTAAGGTCTTAGACTCGTACTATGGCCTACAGGTTAAGGTCTTAACTCTTACTCTGGCCTACTGGTTAAGGTCTTAACTCTTACTCTGGCCTACTGGTTAAGGTCTTAACTCTTACTCTGGCCTAATAGCTAAGGTCTTAACTCTTACTCTGGCCTAATAGCTAAGGTCTTAGACTCTTACTCTGGCCTAATAGCTAAGGTCTTAGACTCGTACTCTGGCCTACTGGTTAAGGTCTTAACTCTTACTCTGGCCTAATAGCTAAGGTCTTAGACTCATACTATGGCCTACTGGTTAAGGTCTTAACTCTTACTCTGGCCTATTGGTTAAGGTCTTAACTCTTACTCTGGCCTAAGAGCTAAGGTCTTAGACTCGTACTATGGCCTACTGGTTAAGGTCTTAACTCTTACTCTGCCCTACTGGTTAAGGTCTTAACTCTTACTCTGGCCTAATAGCTAAGGTCTTAGACTCGTACTCTGGACTAGTGGTTAGGGTCTTAACTCTTACTCTGGCCTACTGGTTAAGGTCTTAGACTCGTACTCTGGCCTACTGGTTAAGGTCTTAACTCTTACTCTGTCCTAATAGCTAAGGTCTTAGACTCGTACTCTGGCCTACTGGTTAAGGTCTTAACTCTTACTCTGTCCTAATAGCTAAGGTCTTAGACTCGTACTATGGCCTACAGGTTAAGGTCTTAACTCTTACTCTGGCCTAATAGCTAAGGTCATAGACTTGTACTCTGGCCTACTGGTTAAGGTCTTAACTCTTACTCTGGCCTAATGGTTAAGGTCTTAACTCTTACTCTGGCCTAATAGCTAAGGTCTTAACTCTTACTCTGGCCTAATAGCTAAGGTCTTAGACTCTTACTCTGGCCTACTGGTTAAGGTCTTAACTATTACTCTGGCCTACTGGTTAAGGGATTAACTCTTACTCTGGCCCAATAGCTAAGGTCTTAACTCTTACTCTGGCCTACTGGTTAAGGTCTTAGACTCCTACTCTGGCCTAATAGCTAAGGTCTTAACTCTTTCTCTGGCCTAATAGCTAACTCTTACTCTGGCCTACTGGTTAAGGTCTTAGACTCCTACTCTGGCCTAATAGCTAAGGTCTTAACTCTTTCTCTGGCCTAATAGCTAAGGTCTTAACTCTTACTCTGGCCTAATAGCTAAGGTCTTAACTCTTACTCTGGCCTAATAGCTAAGATCTTAACTCTTACTCTGGCCTAATAGCTAAGGTCTTAGACTCGTACTATGGCCTACAGGTTAAGGTCTTAACTCTTACTCTGGCCTAATAGCTAAGGTCTTAGACTCGTACTCTGGCCTACTGGTTAAGGTCTTAACTCTTACTCTGGCCTAATGGTTAAGGTCTTAACTCTTACTCTGGCCTAATAGCTAAGGTCTTAACACTTTCTCTGGCCTAATAGCTAAGGTCTTAGACTCTTACTCTGGCCTACTGGTTAATGTCTTAACTATTACTCTGGCCTACTGGTTAAGGGATTAACTCTTACTCTGGCCTAATAGCTAAGGTCTTAACTCTTACTCTGTCCTACTGGTTAAGGTCTTAGACTCCTACTCTGGCCTAATATCTAAGGTCTTAACTCTTTCTCTGGCCTAATAGCTAAGGTCTTAACTCTTACTCTGGCCTAATAGCTAAGGTCTTAACTCTTACTCTGGCCTAATAGCTAAGGTCTTAGACTCGTACTCTGGCCTACTAGTTAAGGTCTTAACTCTTACTCTGGCCTAATAGCTAAGGTCTTAACTCTTACTCTGGCCTAATAGCTAAGGTCTTAACTCTTACTCTGGCCTAATAGCTAAGGTCTTAGACTCATACTCTGGCCTAATAGCTAAGGTCTTAACTCTTACTCTGGCCTAATAGCTAAGGTCTTAGACTCGTACTATGGCCTACAGGTTAAGGTCTTAACTCTTACTCTGGCCTACTGGTTAAGGTCTTAACTCTTACTCTTGCCTACTGGTTAAGGTCTTAACTCTTACTCTGGCCTAATAGCTAAGGTCTTAACTCTTACTCTGGCCTAATAGCTAAGGTCTTAGACTCTTACTCTGGCCTAATAGCTAAGGTCTTAGACTCGTACTCTGGCCTACTGGTTAAGGTCTTAACTCTTACTCTGGCCTAATAGCTAAGGTCTTAGACTCATACTATGGCCTACTGGTTAAGGTCTTAACTCTTACTCTGGCCTATTGTTTAAGGTCTTAACTCTTACTCTGGCCTAATAGCTAAGGTCTTAGACTCGTACTATGGCCTACTGGTTAAGGTCTTAACTCTTACTCTGCCCTACTGGTTAAGGTCTTAACTCTTACTCTGGCCTAATAGCTAAGGTCTTAGACTCGTACTCTGGCCTAGTGGTTAGGGTCTTAACTCTTAATCTGGCCTACTGGTTAAGGTCTTAGACTCGTACTCTGGCCTACTGGTTAAGGTCTTAACTCTTACTCTGTCCTAATAGCTAAGGTCTTAGACTCGTACTCTGGCCTACTGGTTAAGGTCTTAACTCTTACTCTGTCCTAATAGCTAAGGTCTTCGACTCGTACTATGGCCTACAGGTTAAGGTCTTAACTCTTACTCTGGCCTAATAGCTAAGGTCTTAGACTCGTACTCTGGCCTACTGGTTAAGGTCTTAACTCTTACTCTGGCCTAATGGTTAAGGTCTTAACTCTTACTCTGGCCTAATAGCTAAGGTCTTACCTCTTACTCTGGCCTAATAGCTAAGGTCTTAGACTCTTACTCTGGCCTACTGGTTAAGGTCTTAACTATTACTCTGGCCTACTGGTTAAGGGATTAACTCTTACTCTGGCCTAATAGCTAAGGTCTTAACTCTTACTCTAGCCTACTGGTTAAGGTCTTAGACTCCTACTCTGGCCTAATAGCTAAGGTCTTAACTCTTTCTCTGGCCTAATAGCTAAGGTCTTAACTCTTACTCTGGCCTAATAGCTAAGGTCTTAACTCTTACTCTGGCCTAATAGCTAAGATCTTAACTCTTACTCTGGCCTAATAGCTAAGGTCTTAGACTCGTACTCTGGCCTACTGGTTAAGGTCTTAACTCTTACTCTGTCCTAATAGCTAAGGTCTTAGACTCGTACTATGGCCTACTGGTTAAGGTCTTAACTCTTACTCTGGCCTAATAGCTAAGGTCTTAGACTCGTACTCTGGCCTACAGGTTAAGGTCTTAACTCTTACTCTGGCCTACTGGTTAAGGTCTTAACTCTAACTCTGGCCTAATAGCTAAGGTCTTAGACTCGTACTATGGCCTACAGGTTAAGGACTTAACTCTTACTCTGGCCTACTGGTTAAGGTCTTAACTCTTACTCTGGCCTACTGGTTAAGGTCTTAACTCTTACTCTGGCCTAATAGCTAAGGTCTTAACTCTTACTCTGGCCTAATAGCTGAGGTCTTAACTCTTTCTCTGGCCTAATGACTAAGGTCTTAACTCTTACTCTGGCCTGATAGCTAAGGTCTTAGACTCGTACTCCGGCCTAATGGTTAAGGTCTTAACTCTTACCCTGGCCTAATAGCTAACGTCTTAACTCTTATTCTGGCCTAATGGTTAAGGTCTTAACTCTTACTCTGGCCTAATAGCTAAGGTCTTAACTCTTACTCTGGCCTACTGGTTAAGGTCTTAACTCTTACTCTGGCCTAATAGTTAAGGTCTTAGACTCGTACTCTGGCCTAATTGCTAAGGTCTTAACTCTTACTCTGGCCTAATAGCTAAGGTCTTAGACTCGTACTCTGGCCTAATGGTTAAGGTCTTAACTATTACTCTGGCCTACTGGTTAAGGGATTAACTCTTACTCTGGCCTAATAGCTAAGGTCTAAACTCTTACTCTGGCCTACTGGTTAAGGTCTTAGACTCCTACTCTGGCCTAATAGCTAAGGTCTTAACTCTTTCTCTGGCCTAATAGCTAAGGTCTTAACTCTTACTCTGACCTAATAGCTAAGGTCTTAACTCTTACTCTGGCCTAATAGCTAAGATCTTAACTCTTACTCTGGCCTAATAGCTAAGGTCTTAGACTCGTACTCTGGCCTACTGGTTAAGGTCTTAACTCTTACTCTGTCCTAATAGCTAAGGTCTTAGACTCGTACTATGGCCTACAGGTTAAGGTCTTAACTCTTACTCTGGCCTAATAGCTAAGATCTTAGACTCGTACTTTGGCCTACTGGTTAAGGTCTTAACTCTTACTCTGGCCTAATAGCTAAGGTCTTAGACTCGTACTATGGCCTACTGGTTAAGGTCTTAACTCTTATTCTGCCCTACTGGTTAAGGTCTTAACTCTTACTCTGGCCTAATAGCTAAGGTCTTAGACTCGTACTCTGGCCTACTGGTTAGGGTCTTAACTCTTACTCTGACCTACTGGTTAAGGTCTTAACTCTTACTCTGACCTACTGCTTAAGGTCTTAACTCTTACTCTGGCCTAATAGCTAAGGTCTTAACTCTTACTCTGGCCTAATAGCTAAGGTCTTTTCTCTTACTCTGGCCTAATAGCTAAGGTCTTAACTCTTACTCTGGCATTATAGCTAAGGTCTTAACTCTTACTCTGGCCTACTGGTTAAGGTCTTAACTCATACTCTGGCCTAATAGCTAAGGTCTTAACTATTACTCTGGCCTAATAGCTAAGGTCTTAACTCCTACTCTGGCCTAATAGCTAAGGTCTTAGACTCGTACTCTGGCCTAATGGTTAAGGTCTTAACTCTTACTCTGGACTAATAGCTAAGGTTTTAGACTCGTAATATGGCCTACTGGTTAAGGTCTTAACTCTTACTCTGGCCTAATAGCTGAGGTCTTAACTCTTTCTCTGGCCTAATAACTAAGGTCTTAAATCTTACTCTGGCCTGATAGCTAAGGTCTTAGACTCGTACTATGGCCTACTGGTTAAGGTCTTAACTATTACTCTGGCCTACTGGTTAAGGGATTAACTCTTACTCTGGCCTAATAGCTAAGGTCTTAACTCTTACTCTGGCCTACTGGTTAAGGTCTTAGACTCCTACTCTGGCCTAATAGCTAAGGTCTTAACTCTTTCTCTGGCCTAATAGCTAAGGTCTTAACTCTTACTCTGGCCTAATAGCTAAGATCTTAACTCTTACTCTGGCCTAATAGCTAAGGTCTTAGACTCGTACTCTGGCCTACTGGTTAAGGTCTTAACTCTTACTCTGTCCTAATAGCTAAGGTCTTAGACTCGTACTATGGCCTACTGGTTAAGGTCTTAACTCTTACTCTGGCCTAATAGCTAAGGTCTTAGACTCGTACTCTGGCCTACAGGTTAAGGTCTTAACTCTTACTCTGGCCTACTGGTTAAGGTCTTAACTCTAACTCTGGCCTAATAGCTAAGGTCTTAGACTCGTACTATGGCCTACAGGTTAAGGACTTAACTCTTACTCTGGCCTACTGGTTAAGGTCTTAACTCTTACTCTGGCCTACTGGTGAAGGTCTTAACTCTTACTCTGGCCTAATAGCTAAGGTCTTAACTCTTACTCTGGCCTAATAGCTAAGATCTTAGACTCGTACTTTGGCCTACTGGTTAAGGTCTTAACTCTTACTCTGGCCTAATAGCTAAGGTCTTAGACTCGTACTATGGCCTACTGGTTAAGGTCTTAACTCTTACTCTGCCCTACTGGTTAAGGTCTTAACTCTTACTCTGGCCTAATAGCTAAGGTCTTAGACTCGTACTCTGGCCTACTGGTTAGGGTCTTAACTCTTACTCTGACCTACTGGTTAAGGTCTTAACTCTTACTCTGACCTACTGCTTAAGGTCTTAACTCTTACTCTGGCCTAATAGCTAAGGTCTTAACTCTTACTCTGGCCTAATAGCTAAGGTCTTTTCTCTTACTCTGGCCTAATAGCTAAGGTCTTAACTCTTACTCTGGCATTATAGCTAAGGTCTTAACTCTTACTCTGGCCTACTGGTTAAGGTCTTAACTCATACTCTGGCCTAATAGCTAAGGTCTTAACTATTACTCTGGCCTAATAGCTAAGGTCTTAACTCCTACTCTGGCCTAATAGCTAAGGTCTTAGACTCGTACTCTGGCCTAATGGTTAAGGTCTTAACTCTTACTCTGGACTAATAGCTAAGGTTTTAGACTCGTAATATGGCCTACTGGTTAAGGTCTTAACTCTTACTCTGGCCTAATAGCTGAGGTCTTAACTCTTTCTCTGGACTAATAACTAAGGTCTTAAATCTTACTCTGGCCTGATAGCTAAGGTCTTAGACTCGTACTCTGGCTTAATGGTTAAGGTCTTAACTCTTACCCTGGCCTAATAGCTAACGTCTTAACTCTTATTCTGGCCTAATGGTTAAGGTCTTAACTCTTACTCTGGCCTAATAGCTAAGGTCTTAACTCTTACTCTGGCCTACTGGTTAAGGTCTTAACTCTTACTCTGGCCTAATAGTTAAGGTCTTAGACTCGTACTCTGGCCTAATTGCTAAGGTCTTAACTCTTACTCTGGCCTAATAGCTAAGGTCTTAGACTCGTACTCTGGCCTAATGGTTAAGGTCTTAACTATTACTCTGGCCTACTGGTTAAGGGATTAACTCTTACTCTGGCCTAATAGCTAAGGTCTTAACTCTTACTCTGGCCTACTGGTTAAGGTCTTAGACTCCTACTCTGGCCTAATAGCTAAGGTCTTAACTCTTTCTCTGGCCTAATAGCTAAGGTCTTAACTCTTACTCTGGCCTAATAGCTAAGGTCTTAACTCTTACTCTGGCCTAATAGCTAAGATCTTAACTCTTACTCTGGCCTAATAGCTAAGGTCTTAGACTCATACTCTGGCCTACTGGTTAAGGTCTTAACTCTTACTCTGTCCTAATAGCTAAGGACTTAGACTCTTACTATGGCCTACAGGTTAAGGTCTTAACTCTTACTCTGGCCTAATAGCTAAGGTCTTAGACTCGTACTCTGGCCTACTGGTTAAGGTCTTAACTCTTACTCTGGCCTAATGGTTAAGGTCTTAACTCTTACTCTGGCCTAATAGCTAAGGTCTTAACTCTTACTCTGGCCTAATAGCTAAGGTCTTAGACTCTTACTCTGGCCTACTGGTTAAGGTCTTAACTATTACTCTGGCCTACTGGTTAAGGGATTAACTCTTACTCTGGCCTAATAGCTAAGGTCTTAACTCTTACTCTGGCCTACTGGTTAAGGTCTTAGACTCCTACTCTGGCCTAATAGCTAAGGTCTTAACTCTTTCTCTGGCCTAATAGCTAAGGTCTTAACTCTTACTCTGGCCTAATAGCTAAGGTCTTAACTCTTACTCTGGCCTTATAGCTAAGATCTTAACTCTTACTCTGGCCTAATAGCTAAGGTCTTAGACTCGTACTCTGGCCTACTGGTTAAGGTATTAACTCTTACTCTGTCCTAATAGCTAAGGTCTTAGACTCGTACTATGGCCTACAGGTTGAGGTCTTAACTCTTACTCTGGCCTAATAGCTAAGGTCTTAGACTCGTACTCTGGCCTACTGGTTAAGGTCTTAACTCTTACTCTGGCCTAATGGTTAAGGTCTTAACTCTTACTCTGGCCTAATAGCTAAGGTCTTAACTCTTACTCTGGCCTAATAGCTAAGGTCTTAGACTCGTACTCTGGCCTACTGGTAAAGGTCTTAACTCTTACTCTGGTCTACTGGTTAAGGTCTTAACTCTTACTCTGGCCTACTGGTTAAGGTCTTAACACTTAGTCTGGCCTAAAAGCTAAGGTCTTAGACTCGTACTATGGCCTACAGCTTAAGGTCTTAACTCTTACTCTGCCCTACTGGTTAAGGTCTTAACTCTTACTCTGGCCTAATAGCTAAGGTCTTAGACTTGAACTCTGGCCTACTGGTTAAGGTCTTAACTCTTACTCTGGCCTAATGGGTAAGGTCTTAACTCTTACTCAGGCCTAATAGCTAAGGTCTTAACTCTTACTCTGGCCTAATAGCTAAGGTCTTAACTCTTACTCTGGCCTAATAGCTAAGGTCTTAGGCACGTACTCTGGCCTACTGGTTAAGGTCTTAACTCTTACTCTGGCCTACTGGTTAAGGTCTTAACTCTTACTCTGGCCTACTGCTTAAGGTCTTAACTCTTACTCTGGCCTAATAGCTAAGGTCTTAACTCTTACTCTGGCCTAATAGCTAAGGTCTTAACTCTTACTCTGGCATAATAGCTAAGGTCTTAACTCGTACTCTGGCATAATAGCTAAGGTCTTAACTCTTACTCTGGCATTATAGCTAAGGTCTTAACTCTTACTCTGGCCTACTGGTTAAGGTCTTAACTCTTACTCTGGCCTAATAGCTAAGGTCTTAACTCTTACTCTGGCCTAATAGCTAAGGTCTTAACTCCTACTCTGGCCTAATAGCTAAGGTCTTAGACTCGTACTCTGGCCTACAGGTTAAGGTCTTAACTCTTACTCTGGCCTACTGGTTAAGGTCTTAACTCTTACTCTGGCCTAATAGCTAAGGTCTTAGACTCGTACTATGGCCTACAGGTTAAGGTCTTATCTCTTACTCTGGCCTACTGGTTAAGGTCTTAACTCTTACTCTGGCCTACTGGTTAAGGTCTTAACTCTTACTCTGGCCTAATAGCTAAGGTCTTAACTCTTACTCTGGCCTAATAGCTAAGGTCTTAGACTCTTACTCTGGCCTAATAGCTAAGATCTTAGACTCGTACTCTGGCCTACTGGTTAGGTCTTAACTCTTACTCTGGCCTAATAGCTAAGGTCTTAGACTCTTACTCTGGCCTACTGGTTAAGGTCTTAACTATTACTCTGGCCTACTGGTTAAGGGATTAACTCTTACTCTGGCCCAATAGCTAAGGTCTTAACTCTTACTCTGGCCTACTGGTTAAGGTCTTAGACTCCTACTCTGGCCTAATAGCTAAGGTCTTAACTCTTTCTCTGGCCTAATAGCTAAGGTCTTAACTCTTACTCTGGCCTAATAGCTAAGATCTTAACTCTTACTCTGGCCTAATAGCTAAGGTCTTAGACTCGTACTCTGGCATACTGGTTAAGGTCTTAACTCTTACTCTGTCCTAATAGCTAAGGTCTTAGACTCGTACTATGGCCTACAGGTTAAGGTCTTAACTCTTACACTGGCCTAATAGCTAAGGTCTTAGACTCGTACTCCGGCCTAATGGTTAAGGTCTTAACTCTTACCCTGGCCTAATAGCTAACGTCTTAACTCTTATTCTGGCCTAATGGTTAAGGTCTTAACTCTTACTCTGGCCTAATAGCTAAGGTCTTAACTCTTACTCTGGCCTACTGGTTAAGGTCTTAACTCTTACTCTGGCCTAATAGTTAAGGTCTTAGACTCGTACTCTGGCCTAATTGCTAAGGTCTTAACTCTTACTCTGGCCTAATAGCTAAGGTCTTAGACTCGTACTCTGGCCTAATGGTTAAGGTCTTAACTATTACTCTGGCCTACTGGTTAAGGGATTAACTCTTACTCTGGCCTAATAGCTAAGGTCTAAACTCTTACTCTGGCCTACTGGTTAAGGTCTTAGACTCCTACTCTGGCCTAATAGCTAAGGTCTTAACTCTTTCTCTGGCCTAATAGCTAAGGTCTTAACTCTTACTCTGACCTAATAGCTAAGGTCTTAACTCTTACTCTGGCCTAATAGCTAAGATCTTAACTCTTACTCTGGCCTAATGGTTAAGGTCTTAACTCTTACTCTGGCCTAATAGCTAAGGTCTTAGACTTGTACTCTGGCCTAATAGCTAAGGTCTTAACTCTTACTCTGGCCTAATAGCTAAGGTCTTAGACTTGTACTCTGGCCTACTGGTTAAGGTCTTAACTCCTATTCTGTCCTAATAGCTAAGGTCTTAGACTTGTACTATGGCCTACAGGTTAAGGTCTTAACTCTTACTCTGGCCTAATAGCTAAGGTCTTAGACTCGTACTCTGGCCTACTGGTTAAGGTCTTAACTCTTACTCTGGCCTAATGGTTAAGGTCTTAACTCTTACTCTGGCCTAATAGCTAAGGTCTTAACTCTTACTCTGGCCTAATAGCTAAGGTCTTAGACTCTTACTCTGGCCTACTGGTTAAGGTCTTAACTATTACTCTGGCCTACTGGTTAAGGGATTAACTCTTACTCTGGCCTAATATCTAAGGTCTTAACTCTTACTCTGGCCTACTGGTTAAGGTCTTAGACTCCTACTCTGGCCTAATAGCTAAGGTCTTAACTCTTTCTCTGGCCTAATAGCTAAGGTCTTAACTCTTACTCTGGCCTAATAGCTAAGGTCTTAACTCTTACTCTGGCCTTATAGCTAAGATCTTAACTCTTACTCTGGCCTAATAGCTAAGGTCTTAGACTCGTACTCTGGCCTACTGGTTAAGGTCTTAACTCTTACTCTGTCCTAATAGCTAAGGTCTTAGACTCGTACTATGGCCTACAGGTTGAGGTCTTAACTCTTACTCTGGCCTAATAGCTAAGGTCTTAGACTCGTACTCTGGCCTACTGGTTAAGGTCTTAACTCTTACTCTGGCCTAATGGTGAAGGTCTTAACTCTTACTCTGACCTAATAGCTAAGGTCTTAACTCTTACTCTGGCCTAATAGCTAAGGTCTTAGACTCGTACTCTGGCCTACTGGTAAAGGTCTTAACTCTTACTCTGGTCTACTGGTTAAGGTCTTAACTCTTACTCTGGCCTACTGGTTAAGGTCTTAACACTTAGTCTGGCCTAAAAGCTAAGGTCTTAGACTCGTACTATGGCCTACAGCTTAAGGTCTTAACTCTTACTCTGGCCTACTGGTTAAGGTCTTAACTCTTACTCTGGCCTAATAGCTAAGGTCTTAACTCTTACTCTGGCCTAATAGCTAAGGTCTTAACTCTTACTCTGGCCTAATAGCTAATGTCTTAGACTCATACTCTGGCCTAATAGCTAAGGTCTTAACTCTTACTCTGGCCTAATAGCTAAGGTCTTAGACTCGTACTATGGCCTACAGGTTAAGGTCTTAACTCTTACTCTGGCCTACTGGTTAAGGTCTTAACTCTTACTCTTGCCTACTGGTTCAGGTCTTAACTCTTACTCTGGCCTAATAGCTAAGGTCTTAACTCTTACTCTGGCCTAATAGCTAAGGTCTTAGACTCTTACTCTGGCCTAATAGCTAAGGTCTTAGACTCGTACTCTTGCCTACTGGTTAAGGTCTTAACTCTTACTTTGGCCTAATAGCTAAGGTCTAAGACTCATACTATGGCCTACTGGTTAAGGTCTTAACTCTTACTCTGGCCTATTGGTTAAGGTCTTAACTCTTACTCTGGCCTAATAGCTAAGGTCTTAGACTCGTACTATGGCCTACTGGTTAAGGTCTTAACTCTTACTCTGCCCTACTGGTTAAGGTCTTAACTCTTTCTCTGGCCTAATAGCTAAGGTCTTAGACTCGTACTCTGGCCTACTGGTTAGGGTCTTAACTCTTACTCTGGCCTACTGGTTAAGGTCTTAACTCTTACCCTGACCTACTGCTTAAGGTCTTAACTCTTACTCTGGCCTAATAGCTAAGGTCTTAACTCTTACTCTGGCCTAATAGCTAAGGTCTTTTCTCTTACTCTGGCCTAATAGCTAAGGTCTTAACTCTTACTCTGGCATTATAGCTAAGGTCTTAACTCTTACTCTGGCCTACTGGTTAAGGTCTTAACTCTTACTCTGGCCTAATAGCTAAGGTCTAAACTCTTACTCTGGCCTAATAGCTAAGGTCTTAACTCCTACTCTGGCCTAATAGCTAAGGTCTTAGACTCGTACTCTGGCCTAATGGTTAAGGTCTTAACTCTTACTCTGGACTAATAGCTAAGGTTTTAGATTCGTACTCTGGCCTACTGGTTAAGGTCTTAACTCTTACTCTGGCCTAATAGCTGAGGTCCTAACTCTTTCTCTGGCCTAATGACTAAGGTCTTAACTCTTACTCTGGCCTGATAGCTAAGGTCTTAGACTCGTACTCCTGCCTAATGGTTAAGGTCTTAACTCTTACCCTGGCCTAATAGCTAACGTCTTAACTCTTATTCTGGCCTAATGGTTAAGGTCTTAACTCTTACTCTGGCCTAATAGCTAAGGTCTTAACTCTTACTCTGGCCTACTGGTTAAGGTCTTAACTCTTACTCTGGCCTAATAGTTAAGGTCTTAGACTCGTACTCTGGCCTAATTGCTAAGGTCTTAACTCTTACTCTGGCCTAATAGCTAAGGTCTTAGACTCGTACTCTGGCCTAATGGTTAATGTCTTAACTATTACTCTGGCCTACTGGTTAAGGGATTAACTCTTACTCTGGCCTAATAGCTAAGGTCTAAACTCTTACTCTGGCCTACTGGTTAAGGTCTTAGACTCCTACTCTGGCCTAATAGCTAAGGTCTTAACTCTTTCTCTGGCCTAATAGCTAAGGTCTTAACTCTTACTCTGACCTAATAGCTAAGGTCTTAACTCTTACTCTGGCCTAATAGCTAAGATCTTAACTCTTACTCTGGCCTAATAGCTAAGGTCTTAGACTCGTACTCTGGCCTACTGGTTAAGGTCTTAACTCTTACTCTGTCCTAATAGCTAAGGTCTTAGACTCTTACTATGGCCTACAGGTTAAGGTCTTAACTCTTACTCTGGCCTAATAGCTAAGGTCTTAGACACGTACTCTGGCCTACTGGTTAAGGTCTTAATTCTTACTCTGGCCTAATGGTTAAGGTCTTAACTCTTACTCTGGCCTAATAGCTAAGGTCTTAACTCTTACTCTGGCCTAATAGCTAAGGTCTTAGACTCTTACTCTGGCCTACTGGTTAAGGTCTTAACTATTACTCTGGCCTACTGGTTAAGGGATTAACTCTTACTCTGGCCTAATAGCTAAGGTCTTAACTCTTACTCTGGCCTACTGGTTAAGGTCTTAGACTCCTACTCTGGCCTAATAGCTAAGGTCTTAACTCTTTCTCTGGCCTAATAGATAAGGTCTTAACTCTTACTCTGGCCTAATAGCTAAGGTCTTAACTCTTACTCTGGCCTAATAGCTAAGATCTTAACTCTTACTCTGGCCTAATAGCTAAGGTCTTAGACTCGTACTCTGGCCTACTGGTTAAGGTCTTAACTCTTACTCTGGCCTAATAGCTAAGGTCTTAACTCTTACTCTGGCCTAATAGTTAAGGTCTTAAACTCATACTCTGGCCTAATAGCTAAGGTCTTAACTCTTACTCTGGCCTAATAGCTAAGGTCTAAACTCTTACTCTGGTCTACTGGTTGAGGTCTTAGACTCCTACTCTGGCCTAATAGCTAAGGTCTTAACTCTTTCTCTGGCCTAATAGCTAAGGTCTTAACTCTTACTCTGACCTAATAGCTAAGGTCTTAACTCTTACTCTGGCCTAATAGCTAAGATCTTAACTCTTACTCTGGTCTAATAGCTAAGGTCTTAGACTCGTACTCTGGCCTACTGGTTAAGGTCTTAACTCTTACTCTGTCCTAATAGCTAAGGTCTTAGACTCGTACTATGGCCTACAGGTTAAGGTCTTAACTCTTACTCTGGCCTAATAGCTAAGGTCTTAGACTCGTACTCTGGCCTACTGGTTAAGGTCTTAACTCTTACTCTGGCCTAATGGTTAAGGTCTTAACTCTTACTCTGGCCTAATAGCTAAGGTCTTAACTCTTACTCTGGCCTAATAGCTAAGGTCTTAGACTCTTACTCTGGCCTACTGGTTAAGGTCTTAACTATTACTCTGGCCTACTGGTTAAGGGATTAACTCTTACTCTGGCCTAATAGCTAAGGTCTTAACTCTTACTCCGGCCTACTGGTTAAGGTCTTAGACTCCTACTCTGGCCTAATAGCTAAGGTCTTAACTCTTTCTCTGGCCTAATAGCTAAGGTCTTAACTCTTACTCTGGCCTAATAGCTAAGGTCTTAGACACGTACTCTGGCCTACTGGTTAAGGTCTTAATTCTTACTCTGGCCTAATGGTTAAGGTCTTAACTCTTACTCTGGCCTAATAGCTAAGGTCTTAACTCTTACTCTGGCCTAATAGCTAAGGTCTTAGACTCTTACTCTGGCCTACTGGTTAAGGTCTTAACTATTACTCTGGCCTACTGGTTAAGGGATTAACTCTTACTCTGGCCTAATAGCTAAGGTCTTAACTCTTACTCTGGCCTACTGGTTAAGGTCTTAGACTCCTACTCTGGCCTAATAGCTAAGGTCTTAACTCTTTCTCTGGCCTAATAGATAAGGTCTTAACTCTTACTCTGGCCTAATAGCTAAGGTCTTAACTCTTACTCTGGCCTAATAGCTAAGATCTTAACTCTTACTCTGGCCTAATAGCTAAGGTCTTAGACTCGTACTCTGGCCTACTGGTTAAGGTCTTAACTCTTACTCTGGCCTAATAGCTAAGGTCTTAACTCTTACTCTGGCCTAATAGTTAAGGTCTTAAACTCATACTCTGGCCTAATAGCTAAGGTCTTAACTCTTACTCTGGCCTAATAGCTAAGGTCTAAACTCTTACTCTGGTCTACTGGTTGAGGTCTTAGACTCCTACTCTGGCCTAATAGCTAAGGTCTTAACTCTTTCTCTGGCCTAATAGCTAAGGTCTTAACTCTTACTCTGACCTAATAGCTAAGGTCTTAACTCTTACTCTGGCCTAATAGCTAAGATCTTAACTCTTACTCTGGTCTAATAGCTAAGGTCTTAGACTCGTACTCTGGCCTACTGGTTAAGGTCTTAACTCTTACTCTGTCCTAATAGCTAAGGTCTTAGACTCGTACTATGGCCTACAGGTTAAGGTCTTAACTCTTACTCTGGCCTAATAGCTAAGGTCTTAGACTCGTACTCTGGCCTACTGGTTAAGGTCTTAACTCTTACTCTGGCCTAATGGTTAAGGTCTTAACTCTTACTCTGGCCTAATAGCTAAGGTCTTAACTCTTACTCTGGCCTAATAGCTAAGGTCTTAGACTCTTACTCTGGCCTACTGGTTAAGGTCTTAACTATTACTCTGGCCTACTGGTTAAGGGATTAACTCTTACTCTGGCCTAATAGCTAAGGTCTTAACTCTTACTCCGGCCTACTGGTTAAGGTCTTAGACTCCTACTCTGGCCTAATAGCTAAGGTCTTAACTCTTTCTCTGGCCTAATAGCTAAGGTCTTAACTCTTACTCTGGCCTAATAGCTAAGGTCTTAACTCTTACTCTGGCCTTATAGCTAAGATCTTAACTCTTACTCTGGCCTAATAGCTAAGGTCTTAGACTCGTACTCTGGCCTACTGGTTAAGGTCTTAACTCTTACTCTGTCCTAATAGCTAAGGTCTTAGACTCGTACTATGGCCTACAGGTTGAGGTCTTAACTCTTACTCTGGCCTAATAGCTAAGGTCTTAGACTCGTACTCTGGCCTACTGGTTAAGGTCTTAACTCTTACTCTGGCCTAATGGTGAAGGTCTTAACTCTTACTCTGGCCTAATAGCTAAGGTCTTAACTCTTACTCTGGCCTAATAGCTAAGGTCTTAGACTTGTACTCTGGCCTACTGGTAAAGGTCTTAACTCTTACTCTGGTCTACTGGTTAAGGTCTTAACTCTTACTCTGGCCTACTGGTTAAGGTCTTAACACTTAGTCTGGCCTAAAAGCTAAGGTCTTAGACTCGTACTATGGCCTACAGCTTAAGGTCTTAACTCTTACTCTGGCCTACTGGTTAAGGTCTTAACTCTTACTATGGCCTAATAGCTAAGGTCTTAACTCTTACTCTGGCCTAATAGCTAAGGTCTTAACTCTTACTCTGGCCTAATAGCTAAGGTCTTAGACTCGTACTATGGCCTACAGGTTAAGGTCTTAACTCTTACTCTGGCCTACTGGTTAAGGTCTTAACTCTTACTCTTGCCTACTGGTTCAGGTCTTAACTCTTACTCTGGCCTAATAGCTAAGGTCTTAACTCTTACTCTGGCCTAATAGCTAAGGTCTTAGACTCTTACTCTGGCCTAATAGCTAAGGTCTTAGACTCGTACTCTTGCCTACTGGTTAAGGTCTTAACTCTCACTCTGGCCTAATAGCTAAGGTCTAAGACTCATACTATGGCCTACTGGTTAAGGTCTTAACTCTTACTCTGGCCTATTGGTTAAGGTCTTAACTCTTACTCTGGCCTAATAGCTAAGGTCTTAGACTCGTACTATGGCCTACTGGTTAATGTCTTAACTCTTACTCTGCCCTACTGGTTAAGGTCTTAACTCTTTCTCTGGCCTAATAGCTAAGGTCTTAGACTCGTACTCTGGCCTACTGGTTAGGGTCTTAACTCTTACTCTGGCCTACTGGTTAAGGTCTTAACTCTTACTCTGACCTACTGCTTAAGGTCTTAACTCTTACTCTGGCCTAATAGCTAAGGTCTTAACTCTTACTCTGGCCTAATAGCTAAGGTCTTTTCTCTTACTCTGGCCTAATAGCTAAGGTCTTAACTCTTACTCTGGCATTATAGCTAAGGTCTTAACTCTTACTCTGGCCTAATAGCTAAGGTCTTAACTCCTACTCTGGCCTAATAGCTAAGGTCTTAGACTCGTACTCTGGCCTAATGGTTAAGGTCTTAACTCTTACTCTGGACTAATAGCTAAGGTCTTAAACTCGTACTCTGGCCTACTGGTTAAGGTCTTAACTCTTACTCTGGCCTAATAGCTAAGGTCTTAAACTCGTACTCTGGCCTACAGTTTAAGGTGTAAACTCTTACTCTGGCCTAATAGCTAAGGTCTTAGACTCGTACTCTGGCCTAATAGCTAAGGTCTTAGACTTGTACTCTGGCCTAATGGTTAAGGTCTTATCACTTACTCTGGCCTAATAGCTAAGGTCTTAGACTCATACTATGGCCTACAGGTTAAGGTCTTAACTCTTACTCTGGCCTAATAGCTAAGGTCTTAACTCTTACTCTGGCCTAATAGCTAAGGTCTTAACTCTTACTCTGGCCCAATGGTTAAGGTCTTAGACTCGTACTCTGGCCTACTGGTTAAGGTCTTAACTCTTACTCTAGCCTAATAGCAAAGGTCTTAACTCTTACTCTGGCCTAATAGCTAAGGTCTTAACTCTTACTCTGGCCTAATGGTTAAGGTCTTAACTCTTACTCTGGCCTACTGGTTAAGGTCTTAACTCTTACTCTGGCCTAATAGCTAAGGTCTTAACTCTTACTCTGGCCTAATAGCTAAGGTCTTAACTCCTACTCTGGCCTAATAGCTAAGGTCTTAGACTCGTACTCTGGCCTAATGGTTAAGGTCTTAACTCTTACTCTGGACTAATAGCTAAGGTTTTAGACTCGTACTCTGGCCTACTGGTTAAGGTCTTAACTCTTACTCTGGCCTAATAGCTGAGGTCTTAACTCTTTCTCTGGCCTAATGGTTAAGGTCTTAACTCTTACTCTGGCCTAATAGCTAAGGTCTTAACTCTTACTCTGGCCTACTGGTTAAGGTCTTAACTCTTACTCTGGCCTAATAGTTAAGGTCTTAGACTCGTACTCTGGCCTAATTGCTAAGGTCTTAACTCTTACTCTGGCCTAATAGCTAAGGTCTTAGACTCGTACTCTGGCCTAATGGTTAAGGTCTTAACTATTACTCTGGCCTACTGGTTAAGGGATTAACTCTTACTCTGGCCTAATAGCTAAGGTCTAAACTCTTACTCTGGCCTACTGGTTAAGGTCTTAGACTCCTACTCTGGCCTAATAGCTAAGGTCTTAACTCTTTCTCTGGCCTAATAGCTAAGGTCTTAACTCTTACTCTGACCTAATAGCTAAGGTCTTAACTCTTACTCTGGCCTAATAGCTAAGATCTTAACTCTTACTCTGGCCTAATAGCTAAGGTCTTAGACTCGTACTCTGGCCTACTGGTTAAGGTCTTAACTCTTACTCTGTCCTAATAGCTAAGGTCTTAGACTCGTACTATGGCCTACAGGTTAAGGTCTTAACTCTTACTCTGGCCTAATAGCTAAGGTCTTAGACACGTACTCTGGCCTACTGGTTAAGGTCTTAATTCTTACTCTGGCCTAATGGTTAAGGTCTTAACTCTTACTCTGGCCTAATAGCTAAGGTCTTAACTCTTACTCTGGCCTAATAGCTAAGGTCTTAGACTCTTACTCTGGCCTACTGGTTAAGGTCTTAACTATTACTCTGGCCTACTGGTTAAGGGATTAACTCTTACTCTGGCCTAATAGCTAAGGTCTTAACTCTTACTCTGGCCTACTGGTTAAGGTCTTAGACTCCTACTCTGGCCTAATAGCTAAGGTCTTAACTCTTTCTCTGGCCTAATAGATAAGGTCTTAACTCTTACTCTGGCCTAATAGCTAAGGTCTTAACTCTTACTCTGGCCTAATAGCTAAGATCTTAACTCTTACTCTGGCCTAATAGCTAAGGTCTTAGACTCGTACTCTGGCCTACTGGTTAAGGTCTTAACTCTTACTCTGGCCTAATAGCTAAGGTCTTAACTCTTACTCTGGCCTAATAGCTAAGGTCTTAACTCTTACTCTGGCCTAATAGTTAAGGTCTTAAACTCATACTCTGGCCTAATAGCTAAGGTCTTAACTCTTACTCTGGCCTAATAGCTAAGGTCGTAGACTTGTACTATGGCCTACAGGTTAAGGTCTTAAATCTTACTCTGGCCTACTGGTTAAGGTCTTAACTCTTACTCTTGCCTACTGGTTAAGGTCTTAACTCTTACTCTGTCCTAATAGCTAAGGTCTTAGACTCGTACTATGGCCTACAGGTTAAGGTCTTAACTCTTACTCTGGCCTAATAGCTAAGGTCTTAGACTCGTACTCTGGCCTACTGGTTAAGGTCTTAACTCTTACTCTGGCCTAATGGTTATGGTCTTAACTCTTACTCTGGCCTAATAGCTAAGGTCTTAACTCTTACTCTGGCCTAATAGCTAAGGTCTTAGACTCGTACTCTGGCCTACTGGTAAAGGTCTTAACTCTTACACTGGTCTACTGGTTAAGGTCTTAACTCTTACTCTGGCCTACTGGTTAAGGTCTTAACACTTAGTCTGGCCTAAAAGCTAAGGTCTTAGACTCGTACTATGGCCTACAGCTTAAGGTCTTAACTCTTACTCTGGCCTACTGGTTAAGGTCTTAACTCTTACTCTGGCCTAATAGCTAAGGCATTAACTCTTACTCTGGCCTAATAGCTAAGGTCTTAACTCTTACTCTGGCCTAATAGCTAAGGTCTTAGACTCATACTCTGGCCTAATAGCTAAGGTCTTAACTCTTACTCTGGCCTAATAGCTAAGGTCTTAGACTCGTACTATGGCCTACAGGTTAAGGTCTTAACTCTTACTCTGGCCTACTGGTTAAGGTCTTAACTCTTACTCTTGCCTACTGGTTAAGGTCTTAAATCTTACTCTGGCCTAATAGCTAAGGTCTTAGACTCTTACTCTGGCCTAATAGCTAAGGTCTTAGACTCGTACTCTGGCCTACTGGTTAAGGTCTTAACTCTTACTCTGACCTATTGGTTAAGGTCTTAACTCTTACTCTGGCCTAATAGCTAAGGTCTTAGACTCGTACTATGGCCTACTGGTTAAGGTCTTAACTCTTACTCTGCCCTACTGGTTAAGGTCTTAACTCTTACTCTGGCCTAATAGCTAAGGTCTTAGACTCGTACTCTGGCCTACTGGTTAGGGTCTTAACTCTTACTCTGGCCTACTGGTTAAGGTCTTAACTCTTACTCTGACCTACTGCTTAAGGTCTTAACTCTTACTCTGGCCTAATAGCTAAGGTCTTAACTCTTACTCTGGCCTAATAGCTAAGGTCTTTTCTCTTACTCTGGCCTAATAGCTAAGGTCTTAACTCTTACTCTGGCATTATAGCTAAGGTCTTAACTCTTACTCTGGCCTACTGGTTAAGGTCTTAACTCTTACTCTGGCCTAATAGCTAAGGTCTTAACTCTTACTCTGGCCTAATAGCTAAGGTCTTAACTCCTACCCTGGCCTAATAGCTAAGGTCTTAGACTTGTACTCTGGCCTAATGGTTAAGGTCTTAACTCTTACTCTGGACTAATAGCTAAGGTTTTAGACTCGTACTCTGGCCTACTGGTTAAGGTCTTAACTCTTACTCTGGCCTAATAGCTGAGGTCTTAACTCTTTCTCTGGCCTAATGACTAAGGTCTTAACTCTTACTCTGGCCTGATAGCTAAGGTCTTAGACTCGTACTCTGGCCTAATGGTTAAGGTGTTAACTCTTACCCTGGCCTAATAGCTAACGTCTTAACTCATTATTCTGGCCTAATGGTTAAGGTCTTAACTCTTACTCTGGCCGAATAGCTAAGGTCTTAACTCTTACTCTGGCCTACTGGTTAAGGTCTTAGACTCTTACTCTGGCCTACTGGTTAAGGTCTTAACTATTACTCTGGCCTACTGGTTAAGGGATTAACTCTTACTCTGGCCTAATAGCTAAGGTCTTAACTCTTACTCTGGCCTACTGGTTAAGGTCTTAGACTCCTACTCTGGCCTAATAGCTAAGGTCTTAACTCTTTCTCTGGCCTAATAGCTAAGGTCTTAACTCTTACTCTGGCCTAATAGCTAAGGTCTTAACTCTTTCTCTGGCCTAATAGCTAAGGTCTTAACTCTTACTCTGGCCTAATAGCTAAGGTCTTAGACTCGTACTCTGGCCTACTGGTTAAGGTCTTAACTCTTACTCTGTCCTAATAGCTAAGGTCTTAGACTCGTACTATGGCCTACAGGTTGAGGTCTTAACTCTTACTCTGGCCTAATAGCTAAGGTCTTAGACTCGTACTCTGGCCTACTGGTTAAGGTCTTAACTCTTACTCTGGCCTAATGGTGAAGGTCTTAACTCTTACTCTGGCCTAATAGCTAAGGTCTTAACTCTTACTCTGGCCTAATAGCTAAGGTCTTAGACTCGTACTCTGGCCTACTGGTAAAGGTCTTAACTCTTACTCTGGTCTACTGGTTAAGGTCTTAACTCTTACTCTGGCCTACTGGTTAAGGTCTTAACACTTAGTCTGGCCTAAAAGCTAAGGTCTTAGACTCGTACTATGGCCTACAGCTTAAGGTCTTAACTCTTACTCTGGCCTACTGGTTAAGGTCTTAACTCTTACTCTGGCCTAATAGCTAAGGTCTTAACTCTTACTCTGGCCTAATAGCTAAGGTCTTAACTCTTACTCTGGCCTAATAGCTAATGTCTTAGACTCATACTCTGGCCTAATAGCTAAGGTCTTAACTCTTACTCTGGCCTAATAGCTAAGGTCTTAGACTCGTACTATGGAATACAGGTTAAGGTCTTAACTCTTACTCTGGCCTACTGGTTAAGGTCTTAACTCTTACTCTTGCCTACTGGTTCAGGTCTTAACTCTTACTCTGGCCTAATAGCTAAGGTCTTAACTCTTACTCTGGCCTAATAGCTAAGGTCTTAGACTCTTACTCTGGCCTAATAGCTAAGGTCTTAGACTCGTACTCTTGCCTACTGGTTAAGGTCTTAACTCTTACTCTGGCCTAATAGCTAAGGTCTAAGACTCATACTATGGCCTACTGGTTAAGGTCTTAACTCTTACTCTGGCCTATTGGTTAAGGTCTTAACTCTTACTCTGGCCTAATAGCTAAGGTCTTAGACTCGTACTATGGCCTACTGGTTAAGGTCTTAACTCTTACTCTGCCCTACTGGTTAAGGTCTTAACTCTTTCTCTGGCCTAATAGCTAAGGTCTTAGATTTGTACTCTGGCCTACTGGTTAGGGTCTTAACTCTTACTCTGGCCTACTGGTTAAGGTCTTAACTCTTACTCTGACCTACTGCTTAAGGTCTTAACTCTTACTCTGGCCTAATAGCTAAGGTCTTAACTCTTACTCTGGCCTAATAGCTAAGGTCTTTTCTCTTACTCTGGCCTAATAGCTAAGGTCTTAACTCTTACTCTGGCATTATAGCTAAGGTCTTAACTCTTACTCTGGCCTACTGGTTAAGGTCTTAACTCTTACTCTGGCCTAATAACTAAGGTCTTAACTCTTACTCTGGCCTAATAGCTAAGGTCTTAACTCCTACTCTGGCCTAATAGCTAAGGTCTTAGACTCGTACTCTGGCCTAATGGTTAAGGTCTTAACTCTTACTCTGGACTAATAGCTAAGGTTTTAGACTCGTACTCTGGCCTACTGGTTAAGGTCTTAACTCTTACTCTGGCCTAATAGCTGAGGTCTTAACTCTTTCTCTGGCCTAATGACTAAGGTCTTAACTCTTACTCTGGCCTGATAGCTAAGGTCTTAGACTCGTACTCCGGCCTAATGGTTAAGGTCTTAACTCTTACCCTGGCCTAATAGCTAACGTCTTAACTCTTATTCTGGCCTAATGGTTAAGGTCTTAACTCTTACTCTGGCCTAATAGCTAAGGTCTTAACTCTTACTCTGGCCTACTGGTTAAGGTCTTAACTCTTACTCTGGCCTAATAGTTAAGGTCTTAGACTCGTACTCTGGCCTAATTGCTAAGGTCTTAACTCTTACTCTGGCCTAATAGCTAAGGTCTTAGACTCGTACTCTGGCCTAATGGTTAAGGTCTTAACTATTACTCTGGCCTACTGGTTAAGGGATTAACTCTTACTCTGGCCTAATAGCTAAGGTCTAAACTCTTACTCTGGCCTACTGGTTAAAGGTCTTAGACTCCTACTCTGGCCTAATAGCTAAGGTCTTAACTCTTTCTCTGGCCTAATAGCTAAGGTCTTAACTCTTACTCTGACCTAATAGCTAAGGTCTTAACTCTTACTCTGGCCTAATAGCTAAGATCTTAACTCTTACTCTGGCCTAATAGCTAAGGTCTTAGACTCGTACTCTGGCCTACTGGTTAAGGTCTTAACTCTTACTCTGTCCTAATAGCTAAGGTCTTAGACTCGTACTATGGCCTACAGGTTAAGGTCTTAACTCTTACTCTGGCCTAATAGCTAAGGTCTTAGACACGTACTCTGGCCTACTGGTTAAGGTCTTAATTCTTACTCTGGCCTAATGGTTAAGGTCTTAACTCTTACTCTGGCCTAATAGCTAAGGTCTTAACTCTTACTCTGGCCTAATAGCTAAGGTCTTAGACTCTTACTCTGGCCTACTGGTTAAGGTCTTAACTATTACTCTGGCCTACTGGTTAAGGGATTAACTCTTACTCTGGCCTAATAGCTAAGGTCTTAACTCTTACTCTGGCCTACTGGTTAAGGTCTTAGACTCCTACTCTGGCCTAATAGCTAAGGTCTTAACTCTTTCTCTGGCCTAATAGATAAGGTCTTAACTCTTACTCTGGCCTAATAGCTAAGGTCTTAACTCTTACTCTGGCCTAATAGCTAAGATCTTAACTCTTACTCTAGCCTAATAGCTAAGGTCTTAGACTCGTACTCTGGCCTACTGGTTAAGGTCTTAACTCTTACTCTGGCCTAATAGCTAAGGTCTTAACTCTTACTCTGGCCTAATAGCTAAGGTCTTAACTCTTACTCTGGCCTAATAGTTAAGGTCTTAAACTCATACTCTGGCCTAATAGCTAAGGTCTTAACTCTTACTCTGGCCTAATAGCTAAGGTTGTAGACTTGTACTATGGCCTACAGGTTAAGGTCTTAAATCTTACTCTTGCCTACTGGTTAAGGTCTTAACTCTTACTCTGTCCTAATAGCTAAGGTCTTAGACTCGTACTACGGCCTACAGGTTAAGGTCTTAACTCTTACTCTGGCCTAATAGCTAAGGTCTTAGACTCGTACTCTGGCCTACTGGTTAAGGTCTTAACTCTTACTCTGGCCTAATGGTTATGGTCTTAACTCTTACTCTGGCCTAATAGCTAAGGTCTTAACTCTTACTCTGGCCTAATAGCTAAGGTCTTAGACTCGTACTCTGGCCTACTGGTAAAGGTCTTAACTCTTACACTGGTCTACTGGTTAAGGTCTTAACTCTTACTCTGGCCTACTGGTTAAGGTCTTAACACTTAGTCTGGCCTAAAAGCTAAGGTCTTAGACTCGTACTATGGCCTACAGCTTAAGGTCTTAACTCTTACTCTGGCCTACTGGTTAAGGTCTTAACTCTTACTCTGGCCTAATAGCTAAGGTCTTAACTCTTACTCTGGCCTAATAGCTAAGGTCTTAACTCTTACTCTGGCCTAATAGCTAAGGTCTTAGACTCATACTCTGGCCTAATAGCTAAGGTCTTAACTCTTACTCTGGCCTAATAGCTAAGGTCTTAGACTCGTACTATGGCCTACAGGTTAAGGTCTTAACTCTTACTCTGGCCTACTGGTTAAGGTCTTAACTCTTACTCTTGCCTACTGGTTAAGGTCTTAAATCTTACTCTGGCCTAATAGCTAAGGTCTTAACTCTTACTCTGGCCTAATAGCTAAGGTCTTAGACTCTTACTCTGGCCTAATAGCTAAGGTCTTAGACTCGTACTCTGGCCTACTGGTTAAGGTCTTAACTCTTACTCTGACCTATTGGTTAAGGTCTTAACTCTTACTCTGGCCTAATAGCTAAGGTCTTAGACTCGTACTATGGCCTACTGGTTAAGGTCTTAACTCTTACTCTGCCCTACTGGTTAAGGTCTTAACTCTTACTCTGGCCTAATAGCTAAGGTCTTAGACTCGTACTCTGGCCTACTGGTTAGGGTCTTAACTCTTACTCTGGCCTACTGGTTAAGGTCTTAACTCTTACTCTGACCTACTGCTTAAGGTCTTAACTCTTACTCTGGCCTAATAGCTAAGGTCTTAACTCTTACTCTGGCCTAATAGCTAAGGTCTTTTCTCTTACTCTGGCCTAATAGCTAAGGTCTTAACTCTTACTCTGGCATTATAGCTAAGGTCTTAACTCTTACTCTGGCCTACTGGTTAAGGTCTTAACTCTTACTCTGGCCTAATAGCTAAGGTCTTAACTCTTACTCTGGCCTAATAGCTAAGGTCTTAACTCCTACCCTGGCCTAATAGCTAAGGTCTTAGACTTGTACTCTGGCCTAAAGGTTAAGGTCTTAACTCTTACTCTGGACTAATAGCTAAGGTTTTAGACTCGTACTCTGGCCTACTGGTTAAGGTCTTAACTCTTACTCTGGCCTAATAGCTGAGGTCTTAACTCTTTCTCTGGCCTAATGACTAAGGTCTTAACTCTTACTCTGGCCTGATAGCTAAGGTCTTAGACTCGTACTCTGGCCTAATGGTTAAGGTCTTAACTCTTACCCTGGCCTAATAGCTAACGTCTTAACTCATTATTCTGGCCTAATGGTTAAGGTCTTAACTCTTACTCTGGCCTAATAGCTAAGGTCTTAACTCTTACTCTGGCCTACTGGTTAAGGTCTTAACTCTTACTCTGGCCTAATAGTTAAGGTCTTAGACTCGTACTCTGGCCTAATTGCTAAGGTCTTAACTCTTACTCTGGCCTAATAGCTAAGGTCTTAGACTCGTACTCTGGCCTAATGGTTAAGGTCTTAACTATTACTCTGGCCTACTGGTTAAAGGATTAACTCTTACTCTGGCCTAATAGCTAAGGTCTTAACTCTTACTCTGGCCTACTGGTTAAGGTCTTAGACTCCTACTCTGGCCTAATAGCTAAGGTCTTAACTCTTTCTCTGGCCTAATAGCTAAGGTCTTAACTCTTACTCTGGCCTAATAGCTAAGGTCTTAACTCTTACTCTGGCCTAATAGCTAAGATCTTAACTCTTACTCTGGCCTAATAGCTAAGGTCTTAGACTCGTACTCTGGCCTACTGGTTAAGGTCTTAACTCTTACTCTGTCCTAATAGCTAAGGTCTTAGACTCGTACTATGGCCTACAGGTTAAGGTCTTAACTCTTACTCTGGCCTAATAGCTAAGGTCTTAGACTCGTACTCTGGCCTACTGGTTAGGTCTTAACTCTTACTCTGGCCTAATGGTTAAGGTCTTAACTCTTACTCTGGCCTAATAGCTAAGGTCTTAACTCTTTCTCTGGCCTAATAGCTAAGGTCTTAGACTCTTACTCTGGCCTACTGGTTAAGGTCATAACTGTTACTCTGGCCTACTGGTTAAGGGATTAACTCTTACTCTGGCCTAATAGCTAAGGTCTTAACTCTTACTCTGGCCTACTGGTTAAGGTCTTAGACTCCTACTCTGGCCTAATATCTAAGGTCTTAACTCTTTCTCTGGCCTAATAGCTAAGGTCTTAACTCTTACTCTGGCCTAATAGCTAAGGTCTTAACTCTTACTCTGGCCTAATAGCTAAGATCTTAACTCTTACTCTGGCCTAATAGCTAAGGTCTTAGACTCGTACTCTGGCCTACTGGTTAATGTCTTAACTCTTACTCTGGCCTAATAGCTAAGGTCTTAACTCTTACTCTGGCCTAATAGCTAAGGTCTTAACTCTTACTCTGGCCTAATAGCTAAGGTCTTAGACTCATACTCTGGCCTAATATCTAAGGTCTTAACTCTTACTCTGGCCTAATAGCTAAGGTCTTAGACTTGTACTATGGCCTACAGGTTAAGGTCTTAACTCTTACTCTGGCCTACAGGTTAAGGTCTTAACTCTTACTCTGGCCTACTGGTTAAGGTCTTAACTCTTACTCTGGCCTAATAGCTAAGGTCTTAACTCTTACTCTGGCCTAATAGCTAAGGTCTTAGACTCTTACTCTGGCCTAATAGCTAAGGTCTTAGACTCGTACTCTGGCCTACTGGTTAAGGTCTTAACTCTTACTCTGGCCTAATAGCTAAGGTCTTAGACTCATACTATGGCCTACTGGTTAAGGTCTTAACTCTTACTCTGGCCTATTGGTTAAGGTCTTAACTCTTACTCTGGCCTAATAGCTAAGGTCTTAGACTCGTACTATGGCCTACTGGTTAAGGTCTTAACTCTTACTCTGCCCTACTGGTTAAGGTCTTAACTCTTACTCTGGCCTAATAGCTAAGGTCTTAGACTCGTACTCTGGCCTAGTGGTTAGGGTCTTAACTCTTACTCTGGCCTACTGGTTAAGGTCTTAGACTCGTACTCTGGCCTACTGGTTAAGGTCTTAACTCTTACTCTGTCCTAATAGCTAAGGTCTTAGACTCGTACTCTGGCCTACTGGTTAAGGTCTTAACTCTTACTCTGTCCTAATAGCTAACGTCTTAGACTCGTACTATGGCCTACAGGTTAAGGTCTTAACTCTTACTCTGGCCTAATAGCTAAGGTCTTAGACTCTTACTCTGGCCTACTGGTTAAGGTCTTAACTATTACTCTGGCCTACTGGTTAAGGGATTAACTCTTACTCTGGCCCAATAGCTAAGGTCTTAACTCTTACTCTGGCCTACTGGTTAAGGTCTTAGACTCCTACTCTGGCCTAATAGCTAAGGTCTTAACTCTTTCTCTGGCCTAATAGCTAACTCTTACTCTGGCCTACTGGTTAAGGTCTTAGACTCCTACTCTGGCCTAATAGCTTAGGTCTTAACTCTTTCTCTGGCCTAATAGCTAAGGTCTTAACTCTTACTCTGGCCTAATAGCTAAGGTCTTAACTCTTACTCTGGCCTAATAGCTAAGATCTTAACTCTTACTCTGGCCTAATAGCTAAGGTCTTAGACTCGTACTATGGCCTACAGGTTAAGGTCTTAACTCTTACTCTGGCCTAATAGCTAAGGTCTTAGACTCGTACTCTGGCCTACTGGTTAAGGTCTTAACTCTTACTCTGGCCTAATGGTTAAGGTCTTAACTCTTACTCTGGCCTAATAGCTAAGGTCTTAACACTTTCTCTGGCCTAATAGCTAAGGTCTTAGACTCTTACTCTGGCCTACTGGTTAATGTCTTAACTATTACTCTGGCCTACTGGTTAAGGGATTAACTTTTACTCTGGCCTAATAGCTAAGGTCTTAACTCTTACTCTGGCCTACTGGTTAAGGTCTTAGACTCCTACTCTGGCCTAATATCTAAGGTCTTAACTCTTTCTCTGGCCTAATAGCTAAGGTCTTAACTCTTACTCTGGCCTAATAGCTAAGGTCTTAACTCTTACTCTGGCCTAATAGCTAAGGTCTTAGACTCGTACTCTGGCCTACTGGTTAAGGTCTTAACTCTTACTCTGGCCTAATAGCTAAGGTCTTAACTCTTACTCTGGCCTAATAGCTAAGGTCTTAACTCTTACTCTGGCCTAATAGCTAAGGTCTTAGACTCATACTCTGGCCTAATAGCTAAGGTCTTAACTCTTACTCTGGCCTAATAGCTAAGGTCTTAGACTCGTACTATGGCCTACAGGTTAAGGTCTTAACTCTTACTCTGGCCTACTGGTTAAGGTCTTAACTCTTACTCTTGCCTACTGGTTAAGGTCTTAACTCTTACTCTGGCCTAATAGCTAAGGTCTTAACTCTTACTCTGGCCTAATAGCTAAGGTCTTAGACTCTTACTCTGGCCTAATAGCTAAGGTCTTAGACTCGTACTCTGGCCTACTGGTTAAGGTCTTAACTCTTACTCTGGCCTAATAGCTAAGGTCTTAGACTCATACTATGGCCTACTGGTTAAGGTCTTAACTCTTACTCTGGCCTATTGTTTAAGGTCTTAACTCTTACTCTGGCCTAATAGCTAAGGTCTTAGACTCGTACTATGGCCTACTGGTTAAGGTCTTAACTCTTACTCTGCCCTACTGGTTAAGGTCTTAACTCTTACTCTGGCCTAATAGCTAAGGTCTTAGACTCGTACTCTGGCCTAGTGGTTAGGGTCTTAACTCTTAATCTGGCCTACTGGTTAAGGTCTTAGACTCGTACTCTGGCCTACTGGTTAAGGTCTTAACTCTTACTCTGTCCTAATAGCTAAGGTCTTAGACTCGTACTCTGGCCTACTGGTTAAGGTCTTAACTCTTACTCTGTCCTAATAGCTAAGGTCTTAGACTCGTACTATGGCCTACAGGTTAAGGTCTTAACTCTTACTCTGGCCTAATAGCTAAGGTCTTAGACTCGTACTCTGGCCTACTGGTTAAGGTCTTAACTCTTACTCTGGCCTAATGGTTAAGGTCTTAACTCTTACTCTGGCCTAATAGCTAAGGTCTTACCTCTTACTCTGGCCTAATAGCTAAGGTCTTAGACTCTTACTCTGGCCTACTGGTTAAGGTCTTAACTATTACTCTGGCCTACTGGTTAAGGGATTAACTCTTACTCTGGCCTAATAGCTAAGGTCTTAACTCTTACTCTAGCCTACTGGTTAAGGTCTTAGACTCCTACTCTGGCCTAATAGCTAAGGTCTTAACTCTTTCTCTGGCCTAATAGCTAAGGTCTTAACTCTTACTCTGGCCTAATAGCTAAGGTCTTAACTCTTACTCTGGCCTAATAGCTAAGATCTTAACTCTTACTCTGGCCTAATAGCTAAGGTCTTAGACTCGTACTCTGGCCTACTGGTTAAGGTCTAAACTCTTACTCTGTCCTAATAGCTAAGGTCTTAGACTCGTACTATGGCCTACTGGTTAAGGTCTTAACTCTTACTCTGGCCTAATAGCTAAGGTCTTAGACTCGTACTCTGGCCTACAGGTTAAGGTCTTAACTCTTACTCTGGCCTACTGGTTAAGGTCTTAATTCTAACTCTGGCCTAATAGCTAAGGTCTTAGACTCGTACTATGGCCTACAGGTTAAGGACTTAACTCTTACTCTGGCCTACTGGTTAAGGTCTTAACTCTTACTCTGGCCTACTGGTTAAGGTCTTAACTCTTACTCTGGCCTAATAGCTAAGGTCTTAACTCTTACTCTGGCCTAATAGCTGAGGTCTTAACTCTTTCTCTGGCCTAATGACTAAGGTCTTAACTCTTACTCTGGCCTGATAGCTAAGGTCTTAGACTCGTACTCCGGCCTAATGGTCAAGGTCTTAACTCTTACCCTGGCCTAATAGCTAACGTCTTAACTCTTATTCTGGCCTAATGGTTAAGGTCTTAACTCTTACTCTGGCCTAATAGCTAAGGTCTTAACTCTTACTCTGGCCTACTGGTTAAGGTCTTAACTCTTACTCTGGCCTAATAGTTAAGGTCTTAGACTCCTACTCTGGCCTAATTGCTAAGGTCTTAACTCTTACTCTGGCCTAATAGCTAAGGTCTTAGACTCGTACTCTGGCCTAATGGTTAAGGTCTTAACTATTACTCTGGCCTACTGGTTAAGGGATTAACTCTTACTCTGGCCTAATAGCTAAGGTCTAAACTCTTACTCTGGCCTACTGGTTAAGGTCTTAGACTCCTACTCTGGCCTAATAGCTAAGGTCTTAACTCTTTCTCTGGCCTAATAGCTAAGGTCTTAACTCTTACTCTGACCTAATAGCTAAGGTCTTAACTCTTACTCTGGCCTAATAGCTAAGATCTTAACTCTTACTCTGGCCTAATAGCTAAGGTCTTAGACTCGTACTCTGGCCTACTGGTTAAGGTCTTAACTCTTACTCTGTCCTAATAGCTAAGGTCTTAGACTCGTACTATGGCCTACAGGTTAAGGTCTTAACTCTTACTCTGGCCTAATAGCTAAGATCTTAGACTCGTACTTTGGCCTACTGGTTAAGGTCTTAACTCTTACTCTGGCCTAATAGCTAAGGTCTTAGACTCGTACTATGGCCTACTGGTTAAGGTCTTAACTCTTACTCTGCCCTACTGGTTAAGGTCTTAACTCTTACTCTGGCCTAATAGCTAAGGTCTTAGACTCGTACTCTGGCCTACTGGTTAGGGTCTTAACTCTTACTCTGACCTACTGGTTAAGGTCTTAACTCTTACTCTGACCTACTGCTTAAGGTCTTAACTCTTACTCTGGCCTAATAGCTAAGGTCTTAACTCTTACTCTGGCCTAATAGCTAAGGTCTTTTCTCTTACTCTGGCCTAATAGCTAAGGTCTTAACTCTTACTCTGGCATTATAGCTAAGGTCTTAACTCTTACTCTGGCCTACTGGTTAAGGTCTTAACTCATACTCTGGCCTAATAGCTAAGGTCTTAACTATTACTCTGGCCTAATAGCTAAGGTCTTAACTCCTACTCTGGCCTAATAGCTAAGGTCTTAGACTCGTACTCTGGCCTAATGGTTAAGGTCTTAGCTCTTACTCTGGCCTAATAGCTGAGGTCTTAACTCTTTCTCTGGCCTAATAACTAAGGTCTTAAATCTTACTCTGGCCTGATAGCTAAGGTCTTAGACTCGTACTATGGCCTACTGGTTAAGGTCTTAACTATTACTCTGGCCTACTGGTTAAGGGATTAACTCTTACTCTGGCCTAATAGCTAAGGTCTTAACTCTTACTCTGGCCTACTGGTTAAGGTCCTAGACTCCTACTCTGGCCTAATAGCTAAGGTCTTAACTCTTTCTCTGGCCTAATAGCTAAGGTCTTAACTCTTACTCTGGCCTAATAGCTAAGGTCTTAACTCTTACTCTGGCCTAATAGCTAAGATCTTAACTCTTACTCTGGCCTAATAGCTAAGGTCTTAGACTCGTACTCTGGCCTACTGGTTAAGGTCTTAACTCTTACTCTGTCCTAATAGCTAAGGTCTTAGACTCGTACTATGGCCTACTGGTTAAGGTCTTAACTCTTACTCTGGCCTAATAGCTAAGGTCTTAGACTCGTACTCTGGCCTACAGGTTAAGGTCTTAACTCTTACTCTGGCCTACTGGTTAAGGTCTTAACTCTAACTCTGGCCTAATAGCTAAGGTCTTAGACTCGTACTATGGCCTACAGGTTAAGGACTTAACTCTTACTCTGGCCTACTGGTTAAGGTCTTAACTCTAACTCTGGCCTACTGGTGAAGGTCTTAACTCTTACTCTGGCCTAATAGCTAAGGTCTTAACTCTTACTCTGGCCTAATAGCTAAGATCTTAGACTCGTACTTTGGCCTACTGGTTAAGGTCTTAACTCTTACTCTGGCCTAATAGCTAAGGTCTTAGACTCGTACTATGGCCTACTGGTTAAGGTCTTAACTCTTACTCTGGCCTAATAGCTAAGGTCTTAACTCTTACTCTGGCCTAATAGCTGAGGTCTTAACTCTTTCTCTGGCCTAATGACTAAGGTCTTAACTCTTACTCTGGCCTGATAGCTAAGGTCTTAGACTCGTACTCCGGCCTAATGGTCAAGGTCTTAACTCTTACCCTGGCCTAATAGCTAACGTCTTAACTCTTATTCTGGCCTAATGGTTAAGGTCTTAACTCTTACTCTGGCCTAATAGCTAAGGTCTTAACTCTTACTCTGGCCTACTGGTTAAGGTCTTAACTCTTACTCTGGCCTAATAGTTAAGGTCTTAGACTCCTACTCTGGCCTAATTGCTAAGGTCTTAACTCTTACTCTGGCCTAATAGCTAAGGTCTTAGACTCGTACTCTGGCCTAATGGTTAAGGTCTTAACTATTACTCTGGCCTACTGGTTAAGGGATTAACTCTTACTCTGGCCTAATAGCTAAGGTCTAAACTCTTACTCTGGCCTACTGGTTAAGGTCTTAGACTCCTACTCTGGCCTAATAGCTAAGGTCTTAACTCTTTCTCTGGCCTAATAGCTAAGGTCTTAACTCTTACTCTGACCTAATAGCTAAGGTCTTAACTCTTACTCTGGCCTAATAGCTAAGATCTTAACTCTTACTCTGGCCTAATAGCTAAGGTCTTAGACTCGTACTCTGGCCTACTGGTTAAGGTCTTAACTCTTACTCTGTCCTAATAGCTAAGGTCTTAGACTCGTACTATGGCCTACAGGTTAAGGTCTTAACTCTTACTCTGGCCTAATAGCTAAGATCTTAGACTCGTACTTTGGCCTACTGGTTAAGGTCTTAACTCTTACTCTGGCCTAATAGCTAAGGTCTTAGACTCGTACTATGGCCTACTGGTTAAGGTCTTAACTCTTACTCTGCCCTACTGGTTAAGGTCTTAACTCTTACTCTGGCCTAATAGCTAAGGTCTTAGACTCGTACTCTGGCCTACTGGTTAGGGTCTTAACTCTTACTCTGACCTACTGGTTAAGGTCTTAACTCTTACTCTGACCTACTGCTTAAGGTCTTAACTCTTACTCTGGCCTAATAGCTAAGGTCTTAACTCTTACTCTGGCCTAATAGCTAAGGTCTTTTCTCTTACTCTGGCCTAATAGCTAAGGTCTTAACTCTTACTCTGGCATTATAGCTAAGGTCTTAACTCTTACTCTGGCCTACTGGTTAAGGTCTTAACTCATACTCTGGCCTAATAGCTAAGGTCTTAACTATTACTCTGGCCTAATAGCTAAGGTCTTAACTCCTACTCTGGCCTAATAGCTAAGGTCTTAGACTCGTACTCTGGCCTAATGGTTAAGGTCTTAGCTCTTACTCTGGCCTAATAGCTGAGGTCTTAACTCTTTCTCTGGCCTAATAACTAAGGTCTTAAATCTTACTCTGGCCTGATAGCTAAGGTCTTAGACTCGTACTATGGCCTACTGGTTAAGGTCTTAACTATTACTCTGGCCTACTGGTTAAGGGATTAACTCTTACTCTGGCCTAATAGCTAAGGTCTTAACTCTTACTCTGGCCTACTGGTTAAGGTCCTAGACTCCTACTCTGGCCTAATAGCTAAGGTCTTAACTCTTTCTCTGGCCTAATAGCTAAGGTCTTAACTCTTACTCTGGCCTAATAGCTAAGGTCTTAACTCTTACTCTGGCCTAATAGCTAAGATCTTAACTCTTACTCTGGCCTAATAGCTAAGGTCTTAGACTCGTACTCTGGCCTACTGGTTAAGGTCTTAACTCTTACTCTGTCCTAATAGCTAAGGTCTTAGACTCGTACTATGGCCTACTGGTTAAGGTCTTAACTCTTACTCTGGCCTAATAGCTAAGGTCTTAGACTCGTACTCTGGCCTACAGGTTAAGGTCTTAACTCTTACTCTGGCCTACTGGTTAAGGTCTTAACTCTAACTCTGGCCTAATAGCTAAGGTCTTAGACTCGTACTATGGCCTACAGGTTAAGGACTTAACTCTTACTCTGGCCTACTGGTTAAGGTCTTAACTCTAACTCTGGCCTACTGGTGAAGGTCTTAACTCTTACTCTGGCCTAATAGCTAAGGTCTTAACTCTTACTCTGGCCTAATAGCTAAGATCTTAGACTCGTACTTTGGCCTACTGGTTAAGGTCTTAACTCTTACTCTGGCCTAATAGCTAAGGTCTTAGACTCGTACTATGGCCTACTGGTTAAGGTCTTAACTCTTACTCTGCCCTACTGGTTAAGGTCTTAACTCTTACTCTGGCCTAATAGCTAAGGTCTTAGACTCGTACTCTGGCCTACTGGTTAGGGTCTTAACTCTTACTCTGACCTACTGGTTAAGGTCTTAACTCTTACTCTGACCTACTGCTTAAGGTCTTAACTCTTACTCTGGCCTAATAGCTAAGGTCTTAACTCTTACTATGGCCTAATAGCTAAGGTCTTTTCTCTTACTCTGGCCTAATAGCTAAGGTCTTAACTCTTACTCTGGCATTATAGCTAAGGTCTTAACTCTTACTCTGGCCTACTGGTTAAGGTCTTAACTCATACTCTGGCCTAATAGCTAAGGTCTTAACTATTACTCTGGCCTAATAGCTAAGGTCTTAACTCCTACTCTGGCCTAATAGCTAAGGTCTTAGACTCGTACTCTGGCCTAATGGTTAAGGTCTTAACTCTTACTCTGGACTAATAGCTAAGGTTTTAGACTCGTAATATGGCCTACTGGTTAAGGTCTTAACTCTTACTCTGGCCTAATAGCTGAGGTCTTAACTCTTTCTCTGGACTAATAACTAAGGTCTTAAATCTTACTCTGGCCTGATAGCTAAGGTCTTAGACTCGTACTCTGGCTTAATGGTTAAGGTCTTAACTCTTACCCTGGCCTAATAGCTAACGTCTTAACTCTTATTCTGGCCTAATGGTTAAGGTCTTAACTCTTACTCTGGCCTAATAGCTAAGGTCTTAACTCTTACTCTGGCCTACTGGTTAAGGTCTTAACTCTTACTCTGGCCTAATAGTTAAGGTCTTAGACTCGTACTCTGGCCTAATTGCTAAGGTCTTAACTCTTACTCTGGCCTAATAGCTAAGGTCTTAGACTCGTACTCTGGCCTAATGGTTAAGGTCTTAACTATTACTCTGGCCTAATAGCTAAGGTCTTAGACTCATACTATGGCCTACTGGTTAAGGGATTAACTCTTACTCTGGCCTAATAGCTAAGGTCTTAACTCTTTCTCTGGCCTAATAGCTAAGGTCTTAACTCTTACTCTGGCCTAATAGCTAAGGTCTTAACTCTTACTCTGGCCTAATAGCTAAGATCTTAACTCTTACTCTGGCCTAATAGCTAAGGTCTTAGACTCGTACTATGGCCTACAGGTTAAGGTCTTAACTCTTACTCTGGCCTAATAGCTAAGGTCTTAGACTCGTACTCTGGCCTACTGGTTAAGGTCTTAACTCTTACTCTGGCCTAATGGTTTAGGTCTTAACTCTTACTCTGGCCTAATAGCTAAGGTCTTAACTCTTACTCTGGCCTAATAGCTAAGGTCTTAGACTCTTACTCTGGCCTACTGGTTAAGGTCTTAACTATTACTCTGGCCTACTGGTTAAGGGATTAACTCTTACTCTGGCCTAATAGCTAAGGTCTTAACTCTTACTCTGGCCTACTGGTTAAGGTCTTAGACTCCTACTCTGGCCTAATAGCTAAGGTCTTAACTCTTTCTCTGGCCTAATAGCTAAGGTCTTAACTCTTACTCTGGCCTAATAGCTAAGGTCTTAACTCTTACTCTGGCCTTATAGCTAAGATCTTAACTCTTACTCTGGCCTAATAGCTAAGGTCTTAGACTCGTACTCTGGCCTACTGGTTAAGGTATTAACTCTTACTCTGTCCTAATAGCTAAGGTCTTAGACTCGTACTATGGCCTACAGGTTGAGGTCTTAACTCTTACTCTGGCCTAATAGCTAAGGTCTTAGACTCGTACTCTGGCCTACTGGTTAAGGTCTTAACTCTTACTCTGGCCTAATGGTTAAGGTCTTAACTCTTACTCTGGCCTACTGGTAAAGGTCTTAACTCTTACTCTGGCCTAATAGCTAAGGTCTTAGACTCGTACTCTGGCCTACTGGTTAAGGTCTTAACACTTAGTCTGGCCTAAAAGCTAAGGTCTTAGACTCGTACTCTGGCCTAATAGCTAAGGTCTTAACTCTTACTCTGGCCTAATAGCTAAGATCTTAACTCTTACTCTGGCCTAATAGCTAAGGTCTTAGACTCGTACTCTGGCCTACTGGTTAAGGTCCTAACTCTTACTCTGTCCTAATAGCTAAGGTCTTAGACTCGTACTATGGCCTACAGGTTAAGGTCTTAACTCTTACTCTGGCCTAATAGCTAAGGTCTTAGACTCGTACTCTGGCCTACTGGTTAAGGTCTTAACTATTACTCTGGCCTAATGGTTAAGGTCTTAACTCTTACTCTGGCCTAATAGCTAAGGTCTTAACTCTTACTCTGGCCTAATAGCTAAGGTCTTAGACTCGTACTCTGGCCTAATAGCTAAGGTCTTAACTCTTACTCTGGCCTAATAGCTAAGATCTTAACTCTTACTCTGGCCTAATAGCTAAGGTCTTAGACTCGTACTCTGGCCTACTGGTTAAGGTCCTAACTCTTACTCTGTCCTAATAGCTAAGGTCTTAGACTCGTACTATGGCCTACAGGTTAAGGTCTTAATTCTTACTCTGGCCTAATAGCTAAGGTCTTAGACTCGTACTCTGGCCTACTGGTTAAGGTCTTAACTATTACTCTGGCCTAATGGTTAAGGTCTTAACTCTTACTCTGGCCTAATAGCTAAGGTCTTAACTCTTACTCTGGCCTAATAGCTAAGGTCTTAGACTCTTACTCTGGCCTACTGGTTAAGGTCTTAACTATTACTCTGGCCTACTGGTTAAGGGATTAAGTCTTACTCTGGCCTAATAGTTAAGGTCTTAACTCTTACTCTGGCCTACTGGTTAAGGTCTTAGACTCCTACTCTGGCCTAATAGCTAAGGTCTTAACTCTTTCTCTTGCCTAATAGCTAAGGTCTTAACTCTTACTCTGGCCTAATAGCTAAGATCTTAACTCTTACTCTGGCCTAATAGCTAAGGTCTTAGACTCGTACTCTGGCCTACTGGTTAAGGTCTTAACTCTTACTCTGTCCTAATAGCTAAGGTCTTAGACTCGTACTATTGCCTACAGGTTAAGGTCTTAACTCTTACTCTGGCCTAATAGCTAAGGTCTTAGACTCGTACTCTGGCCTACTGGTTAAGGTCTTAACTCTTACTCTGGCCTAATGGTTAAGGTCTTAACTCTTACTCTGGCCTAATAGCTAAGGTCTTAACTCTTACTCTGGCCTAATAGCTAAGGTCTTAGACTCGTACTCTGGCCTACTGGTAAAGGTCTTAACTCTTACTCTGGTCTACTGGTTAAGGTCTTAACTCTTACTCTGGCCTACTGGTTAAGGTCTTAACACTTACTCTGGCCTAATAGCTAAGGTCTTAACTCTTACTCTGGCCTAATAGCTAAGGTCTTAGACTCTTACTCTGGCCTAATAGCTAAGGTCTTAGACTCGTACTCTGGCCTACTGGTTAAGGTCTTAACTCTTACTCTGGCCTAATGGTTAAGGTCTTAACTCTTACTCTGGCCTAATAGCTAAGGTCTTAACTCTTACTCTGGCCTAATAGCTAAGGTCTTAGACTCGTACTATGGCCTACATGTTAAGGTCTTAACTCTTACTCTGGCCTACTGGTTAAGGTCTTAACTCTTACTCTTGCCTACTGGTTAAGGTCTTAACTCTTACTCTGGCCTAATAGCTAAGGTCTTAACTCTTACTCTGGCCTAATAGCTACGGTCTTAGACTCTTACTCTGGCCTAATAGCTAAGGTCTTAGACTCGTACTCTGGCCTACTGGTTAAGGTCTTAACTCTTACTCTGCCCTACTGGTTAAGGTCTTAACTCTTACTCTGGCCTAATAGCTAAGGTCTTAACTCTTACTCTGGCCTACTGGTTAAGGTCTTAACTCTTACTCTGGCCTAATAGTTAAGGTCTTAGACTCGTACTCTGGCCTAATTGCTAAGGTCTTAACTCTTACTCTGGCCTAATAGCTAAGGTCTTACACTCGTACTCTGGCCTAATGGTTAAGGTCTTAACTATTACTCTGGCCTACTGGTTAAGGGATTAACTCTTACTCTGGCCTACTAGCTAAGGTCTTAACTCTTACTCTGGCCTACTGGTTAAGGTCTTAGACTCCTACTCTGGCCTAATAGCTAAGGTCTTAACTCTTTCTCTGGCCTAATAGCTAAGGTCTTAACTCTTACTCTGGCCTAATAGCTAAGGTCTTAACTCTTACTCTGGCCTAATAGCTAAGATCTTAACTCTTACTCTGGCCTAATAGCTAAGGTCTTAGACTCGTACTCTGGCCTACTGGTTAAGGTCTTAACTCTTACTCTGTCCTAATAGCTAAGGTCTTAGACTCGTACTATGGCCTACAGGTTAAGGTCTTAACTCTTACTCTGGCCTAATAGCTAAGGTCTTAGACTCATACTCTGGCCTACTGGTTAAGGTCTTAACTCTTACTCTGGCCTAATGGTTAAGGTCTTAACTCTTTCTCTGGCCTCATTGCTAAGGTCTTAACTCTTACTCTGGCCTAATAGCTAAGGTCTTAGACTCGTACTCTGGCCTAATGGTTAAGGTCTTAACTATTACTCTGGCCTACTGGTTAAGGGATTAACTCTTACTCTGGCCTAATAGCTAAGGTCTTAACTCTTACTCTGGCCTACTGGTTAAGGTCTTAGACTCCTACTCTGGCCTAATAGCTAAGGTCTTAACTCTTTCTCTGGCCTAATAGCTAAGTTCTTAATTCTTACTCTGGCCTAATAGCTAAGGTCTTAACTCTTACTCTGGCCTAATAGCTAAGATCTTAAATCTTACTCTGGCCTAATAGCTAAGGTCTTAGACTCGTACTCTGGCCTACTGGTTAAGGTCTTAACTCTTACTCTGTCCTAATAGCTAAGGTCTTAGACTCGTACTATGGCCTACAGGTTGAGGTCTTAACTCTTACTCTGGCCTAATAGCTAAGGTCTTTGACTCGTACTCTGGCCTACTGGTTAAGGTCTTAACTCTTACTCTGGCCTAATGGTTAAGGTCTTAACTCTTACTCTGGCCTAATAGCTAAGGTCTTAACTCTTACTCTGACCTAATAGCTAAGGTCTTAGACTCTTACTCTGGCCTACTGGTTAAGGTCTTAACTATTACTCTGGCCTACTGGTTAAGGGATTAACTCTTACTCTGGCCTAATAGCTAAGGTCTTATCTCTTACTCTGGCCTACTGGTTAAGGTCTTAGACTCGTACTCTGGCCTAATAGCTAAGGTCTTAACTCTTTCTCTGTCCTAATAGCTAAGGTCTTAGACTCGTACTATGGCCTACAGGTTAAGGTCTTAACTCTTACTCTGGCCTAATAGCTAAGGTCTTAGACTCGTACTCTGGCCTACTGGTTAAGGTCTTAACTCTTACTCTGGCCTAATTGTTAAGGTCTTAACTCTTACTCTGGCCTAATAGCTAAGGTCTTAACTCTTACTCTGGCCTAATAGCTAAGGTCTTAGACTCGTACTCTGGCCTACTGGTAAAGGTCTTAACTCTTACTCTGGTCTACTGGTTAAGGTCTTAACACTTACTCTGGCCTACAGGTTAAGGTCTTAACACTTAGTCTGGCCTAAAAGCTAAGGTCTTCGACTCGTACTATGGCCTACAGCTTAAGGTCTTAACTCTTACTCTGGCCTACTGGTTAAGGTCTTAACTCTTACTCTGGCCTAATAGCTAAGGTCTTAACTTTTACTCTGGCCTAATAGCTAAGGTCTTAACTCTTACTCTTGCCTAATAGCTAAGGTCTTAGACTCATACTCTGGCCTAATAGCTAAGGTCTTAACTCTTACTCTGGCCTAATAGCTAAGGTCTTAGACTCGTACTATGGCCTACAGGTTAAGGTCTTAACTCTTACTCTGGCCTACTGGTTAAGGTCTTAACTCTTACTCTTGCCTACTGGTTAAGGTCTTAACTCTTACTCTGGCCTAATAGCTAAGGTCTTATCTCTTACTCTGGCCTAATAGCTAAGGTCTTAGACTCTTACTCTGGCCTAATAGCTAAGGTCTTAGACTCGTACTCTGGCCTACTGGTTAAGGTCTTAACTCTTACTCTGGCCTAATACCTAAGGTCTTAGACTCATACTATGGCCTACTGGTTAAGGTCTTAACTCTTACTCTGGCCAATTGGTTAAGGTCTTAACTCTTACTCTGGCCTAATAGCTAAGGTCTTAGACTCGTACTATGGCCTACTGGTTAAGGTCTTAACTCTTACTCTGCCCTACTGGTTAAGGTCTTAACTCTTACTCTGGCCTAATAGCTAAGGTCTTAGACTCGTACTCTGGCCTACTGGTTAGGGTATTAACTCTTACTCTGGCCTACTGGTTAAGGTCTTAACTCTTACTCTGACCTACTGCTTAAGGTCTTAACTCTTACTCTGGCCTAATAGCTAAGGTTTTAGACTCTTACTCTGGCCTACTGGTTAAGGTCTTAACTCTTACTCTGGCCTAATAGCTAAGGTCTTTTCTCTTACTCTGGCCTAATAGCTAAGGTCTTAACTCTTAGTCTGGCATTATAGCTAAGGTCTTAACTCTTACTCTGGCCTACTGGTTAAGGTCTTAACTCTTACTCTGGCCTAATAGCTAAGGTCTTAACTCCTACTCTGGCCTAATAGCTAAGGTCTTAGACTCGTACTCTGGCCTAATGGTTAAGGTCTTAACTCTTACTCTGGACTAATAGCTAAGGTTTTAGACTCGTACCATGGCCTACTGGTTCAGGTCTTAACTCTTACTCTGGCCTAATAGCTAAGGTCTTAACTCTTTCTCTGGCCTAATAACTAAGGTCTTAACTCTTACTCTGGCCTGATAGCTAAGGTCTTAGACTCGTACTCTAGCCTAATGGTTAAGGTCTTAACTATTACTCTGGCCTACTGGTTAAGGTCTTAGACTCCTACTCTGGCCTAATAGCTAAGGTCTTAACTCTTTCTCTGGCCTAATAGCTAAAGTCTTAACTCTTACTCTGGCCTAATAGCTAAGGTCTTAACTCTTACTCTGGCCTAATAGCTAAGATCTTAACTCTTACTCTGGACTAATAGCTAAGGTCTTAGACTTGTACTCTGGCCTACTGGTTAAGGTCTTAACTCTTACTCTGTCCTAATAGCTAAGGTCTTAGACTCGTACTATGGCCTACAGGTTAAGGTCTTAACTCTTACTCTGGCCTAATACCTAAGGTCTTAGACTCGTACTCTGGCCTACTGGTTAAGGTCTTAACTCTTACTCTAGCCTAATGGTTAAGGTCTTAACTCTTACTCTGGCCTAATTGCTAAGGTCTTAACTCTTACTCTGGCCTAATAGGTAAGGTCTTAGACTCATACTCTGGCCTAATGGTTAAGGTCTTACCTATTACTCTGGCCTACTGGTTAAGGGATTAACTCTTACTCTGGCCTAATAGCTAAGGTCTTAACTCTTACTCTGGCCTACTGGTTAAGGTCTTAGACTCCTACTCTGGCCTAATAGCTAAGGTCTTAACTCTTACTCTGGCCTAATAGCTAAGGTCTTAACTCTTACTCTGGCCTAATAGCTAAGGTCTTAACTCTTACTCTGGCCTAATAGCTAAGGTCTTAGACTCATACTCTGGCCTAATAGCTAAGGTCTTAACTCTTACTCTGGCCTAATAGCTAAGGTCTTAGACTCGTACTATGGCCTACAGGTTAAGGTCTTAACTCTTACTCTGGCCTACTGGTTAAGGTCTTAACTCTTACTCTTGCCTACTGGTTAAGGTCTTAACTCTTACTCTGGCCTAATAGCTAAGGTCTTATCTCTTACTCTGGCCTAATAGCTAAGGTCTTAGACTCTTACTCTGGCCTAATAGCTAAGGTCTTAGACTCGTACTCTGGCCTACTGGTTAAGGTCTTAACTCTTACTCTGGCCTAATAGCTAAGGTCTTAGACTCATACTATGGCCTACTGGTTAAGGTCTTAACTCTTACTCTGGCCAATTGGTTAAGGTCTTAACTCTTACTCTGGCCTAATAGCTAAGGTCTTAGACTCGTACTATGGCCTACTGGTTAAGGTCTTAACTCTTACTCTGCCCTACTGGTTAAGGTCTTAACTCTTACTCTGGCCTAATAGCTAAGGTCTTAGACTCGTACTCTGGCCTACTGGTTAGGGTATTAACTCTTACTCTGGCCTACTGGTTAAGGTCTTAACTCTTACTCTGACCTACTGCTTAAGGTCTTAACTCTTACTCTGGCCTAATAGCTAAGGTTTTAGACTCTTACTCTGGCCTACTGGTTAAGGTCTTAACTCTTACTCTGGCCTAATAGCTAAGGTCTTTTCTCTTACTCTGGCCTAATAGCTAAGGTCTTAACTCTTAGTCTGGCATTATAGCTAAGGTCTTAACTCTTACTCTGGCCTACTGGTTAAGGTCTTAACTCTTACTCTGGCCTAATAGCTAAGGTCTTAACTCCTACTCTGGCCTAATAGCTAAGGTCTTAGACTCGTACTCTGGCCTAATGGTTAAGGTCTTAACTCTTACTCTGGACTAATAGCTAAGGTTTTAGACTCGTACCATGGCCTACTGGTTCAGGTCTTAACTCTTACTCTGGCCTAATAGCTGAGGTCTTAACTCTTTCTCTGGCCTAATAACTAAGGTCCTAACTCTTACTCTGGCCTGATAGCTAAGGTCTTAGACTCGTACTCTAGCCTAATGGTTAAGGTCTTAACTATTACTCTGGCCTACTGGTTAAGGTCTTAGACTCCTACTCTGGCCTAATAGCTAAGGTCTTAACTCTTTCTCTGGCCTAATAGCTAAGGTCTTAACTCTTACTCTGGCCTAATAGCTAAGGTCTTAACTCTTACTCTGGCCTAATAGCTAAGATCTTAACTCTTACTCTGGACTAATAGCTAAGGTCTTAGACTTGTACTCTGGCCTACTGGTTAAGGTCTTAACTCTTACTCTGTCCTAATAGCTAAGGTCTTAGACTCGTACTATGGCCTACAGGTTAAGGTCTTAACTCTTACTCTGGCCTAATACCTAAGGTCTTAGACTCGTACTCTGGCCTACTGGTTAAGGTCTTAACTCTTACTCTAGCCTAATGGTTAAGGTCTTAACTCTTACTCTGGCCTAATTGCTAAGGTCTTAACTCTTACTCTGGCCTAATAGGTAAGGTCTTAGACTCATACTCTGGCCTAATGGTTAAGGTCTTACCTATTACTCTGGCCTACTGGTTAAGGGATTAACTCTTACTCTGGCCTAATAGCTAAGGTCTTAACTCTTACTCTGGCCTACTGGTTAAGGTCTTAGACTCCTACTCTGGCCTAATAGCTAAGGTCTTAACTCTTTCTCTTGCCTAATAGCTAAGGTCTTAACTCTTACTCTGGCCTAATAGCTAAGATCTTAACTCTTACTCTGGCCTAATAGCTAAGGTCTTAGACTCGTACTCTGGCCTACTGGTTAAGGTCTTAACTCTTACTCTGTCCTAATAGCTAAGGTCTTAGACTCGTACTATGGCCTACAGGTTAAGGTCTTAACTCTTACTCTGGCCTAATAGCTAAGGTCTTAGACTCGTACTCTGGCCTACTGGTTAAGGTCTTAACTCTTACTCTGGCCTAATGGTTAAGGTCTTAACTCTTACTCTGGCCTAATAGCTAAGGTCTTAACTCTTACTCTGGCCTAATAGCTATGGTCTTAGACTCGTACTCTGGCCTACTGGTAAAGGTCTTAACTCTTACTCTGGTCTACTGGTTAAGGTCTTAACTCTTACTCTGGCCTACTGGTTAAGGTCTTAACACTTACTCTGGCCTAATAGCTAAGGTCTTAACTCTTACTCTGGCCTAATAGCTAAGGTCTTAGACTCTTACTCTGGCCTAATAGCTAAGGTCTTAGACTCGTACTCTGGCCTACTGGTTAAGGTCTTAACTCTTACTCTGGCCTAATGGTTAAGGTCTTAACTCTTACTCTGGCCTAATAGCTAAGGTCTTAACTCTTACTCTGGCCTAATAGCTAAGGTCTTAGACTCGTACTATGGCCTACATGTTAAGGTCTTAACTCTTACTCTGGCCTACTGGTTAAGGTCTTAACTCTTACTCTTGCCTACTGGTTAAGGTCTTAACTCTTACTCTGGCCTAATAGCTAAGGTCTTAACTCTTACTCTGGCCTAATAGCTAAGGTCTTAGACTCTTACTCTGGCCTAATAGCTAAGGTCTTAGACTCGTACTCTGGCCTACTGGTTAAGGTCTTAACTCTTACTCTGCCCTACTGGTTAAGGTCTTAACTCTTACTCTGGCCTAATAGCTAAGGTCTTAGACTCGTACTCTGGCCTACTGGTTAGGGTATTAACTCTTACTCTGACCTACTGGTTAAGGTCTTAACTCTTACTCTGACCTACTGCTTAAGGTCTTAACTCTTACTCTGGCCTAATAGCTAAGGTCTTAGACTCTTACTCTGGACTACTGGTTAAGGTCTTAACTCTTACTCTGGCCTAATAGCTAAGGTCTTAACTCTTACTCTGGCCTAATAGCTAAGGTCTTAGACTCGTACTCTGGCCTAATGGTTAAGGTCTTAACTCTTACTCTGGACTAATAGCTAAGGTTTTAGACTCGTACTCTGGCCTACTGGTTAAGGTCTTAACTCTTACTCTGGCCTAATAGCTGAGGTCTTAACTCTTTCTCTGGCCTAATAACTAAGGTCTTAACTCTTACTCTGGCCTGATAGCTAAGGTCCTAGACTCGTACTCTGGCCTAATGGTTAAGGTCTTAACTCTTACTCTGGCCTAATAGCTAAGGTCTTAACTCTTACTCTGGCCTACTGGTTAAGGTCTTAACTCTTACTCTGGCCTAATAGTTAAGGTCTTAGACTCGTACTCTGGCCTAATTGCTAAGGTCGTAACTCTTACTCTGGCCTAATAGCTAAGGTCTTAGACTCATACTCTGGCCTAATGGTTAAGGTCTTAACTATTACTCTGGCCTACTGGTTAAGGGATTAACTCTTACTCTGGCCTACTAGCTAAGGTCTTAACTCTTACTCTGGCCTACTGGTTAAGGTCTTAGACTCCTACTCTGGCCTAATGGCTAAGGTCTTAACTCTTTCTCTGGCCTAATAGCTAAGGTCTTAACTCTTACTCTGGCCTAATAGCTAAGGTCTTAACTCTTACTCTGGCCTAATAGCTAAGATCTTAACTCTTACTCTGGCCTAATAGCTAAGGTCTTAGACTCGTACTCTGGCCTACTGGTGAAGATCTTAACTCTTATTCTGTCCTAATAGCTAAGGTCTTAGACTCGAACTATGGCCTACAGGTTAAGGTCTTAACTCTTACTCTGGCCTAATAGCTAAGGTCTTAGACTCATACTCTGGCCTACTGGTTAAGGTCTTAACTCTTACTCTGGCCTAATGGTTAAGGTCTTAACTCTAACTCTGGCCTCATTGCTAAGGTCTTAACTCTTACTCTGGCCTAATAGCTAAGGTCTTAGACTCGTACTCTGGCCTAATGGTTAAGGTCTTAACTATTACTCTGGCCTACTGGTTAAGGGATTAACTCTTACTCTGGCCTAATAGCTAAGGTCTTAACTCTTACTCTGGCCTACTGGTTAAGGTCTTAGACTCCTACTCTGGCCTAATAGCTAAGGTCTTAACTCTTTCTCTGGCCTAATAGCTAAGTTCTTAATTCTTACTCTGGCCTAATAGCTAAGGTCTTAACTCTTACTCTGGCCTAATAGCTAAGATCTTAACTCTTACTCTGGCCTAATAGCTAAGGTCTTAGACTCGTACTCTGGCCTACTGGTTAAGGTCTTAACTCTTACTCTGTCCTAATAGCTAAGGTCTTAGACTCGTACTATGGCCTACAGGTTGAGGTCTTAACTCTTACTCTGGCCTAATAGCTAAGGTCTTAGACTCGTACTCTGGCCTACTGGTTAAGGTCTTAACTCTTACTCTGGCCTAATGGTTAAGGTCTTAACTCTTACTCTGGCCTAATAGCTAAGGTCTTAACTCTTACTCTGACCTAATAGCTAAGGTCTTAGACTCTTACTCTGGCCTACTGGTTAAGGTCTTAACTATTACTCTGGCCTACTGGTTAAGGGATTAACTCTTACTCTGGACTAATAGCTAAGGTCTTATCTCTTAATCTGGCCTACTGGTTAAGGTCTTAGACTCCTACTCTGGCCTAATAGCTAAGGTCTTAACTCTTTCTCTGGCCTAATAGCTAAGGTCTTAACTCTTACTCTGGCCTAATAGCTAAGGTCTTAACTCTTAATCTGGCCTAATAGCTAAGATCCTAACTCTTACTCTGGCGTAATAGCTAAGGTCTTAGACTCGTACTCTGGCCTACTGGTTAAGGTCTTAACTCTTACTCTGTCCTAATAGCTAAGGTCTTAGACTCGTACTATGGCCTACAGGTTAAGGTCTTAACTCTTACTCTGGCCTAATAGCTAAGGTCTTAGACTCGTACTCTGGCCTACTGGTTAAGGTCTTAACTCTTACTCTGGCCTAATGGTTAAGGTCTTAACTCTTACTCTGGCCTAATAGCTAAGGTCTTAACTCTTACTCTGGCCTAATAGCTAAGGTCTTAGACTCGTACTCTGGCCTACTGGTAAAGGTCTTAACTCTTACTCTGGTCTACTGGTTAAGGTCTTAACACTTACTCTGGCCTACTGGTTAAGGTCTTAACACTTAGTCTGGCCTAAAAGCTAAGGTCTTAGACTCGTACTATGGCCTACAGCTTAAGGTCTTAACTCTTACTCTGGCCTACTGGTTAAGGTCTTAACTCTTACTCTGGCCTAATAGCTAAGGTCTTAACTCTTACTCTGGCCTAATAGCTAAGGTCTTAACTCTTACTCTGGCCTAATAGCTAAGGTCTTAGACTCATACTCTGGCCTAATAGCTAAGGTCTTAACTCTTACTCTGGCCTAATAGCTAAGGTCTTAGACTCGTACTATGGCCTACAGGTTAAGGTCTTAACTCTTACTCTGGCCTACTGGTTAAGGTCTTAACTCTTACTCTTGCCTACTGGTTAAGGTCTTAACTCTTACTCTGGCCTAATAGCTAAGGTTTTATCTCTTACACTGGCTTATAGCTAAGGTCTTAGACTCTTACTCTGGCCTAATAGCTAAGGTCTTAGACTCGTACTCTGGCCTACTGGTTAAGGTCTTAACTCTTACTCTGGCCTAATAGCTAAGGTCTTAGACTCATACTATGGCCTACTGGTTAAGGTCTTAACTCTTACTCTGGCCAATTGGTTAAGGTCTTAACTCTTACTCTGGCCTAATAGCTAAGGTCTTAGACTCGTACTATGGCCTACTGGTTAAGGTCTTAACTCTTACTCTGCCCTACTGGTTAAGGTCTTAACTCTTACTCTGGCCTAATAGCTAAGGTCTTAGACTCGTACTCTGGCCTACTGGTTAGGGTATTAACTCTTACTCTGGCCTACTGGTTAAGGTCTTAACTCTTACTCTGACCTACTGCTTAAGGTCTTAACTCTTACTCTGGCCTAATAGCTAAGGTTTTAGACTCTTACTCTGGCCTACTGGTTAAGGTCTTAACTCTTACTCTGGCCTAATAGCTAAGGTCTTTTCTCTTACTCTGGCCTAATAGCTAAGGTCTTAACTCTTAGTCTGGCATTATAGCTAAGGTCTTAACTCTTACTCTGGCCTACTGGTTAAGGTCTTAACTCTTACTCTGGCCTAATAGCTAAGGTCTTAACTCCTACTCTGGCCTAATAGCTAAGGTCTTAGACTCGTACTCTGGCCTAATGGTTAAGGTCTTAACTCTTACTCTGGACTAATAGCTAAGGTTTTAGACTCGTACCATGGCCTACTGGTTCAGGTCTTAACTCTTACTCTGGCCTAATAGCTGAGGTCTTAACTCTTTCTCTGGCCTAATAACTAAGGTCTTAACTCTTACTCTGGCCTGATAGCTAAGGTCTTAGACTCGTACTCTGGACTAATGGTTAAGGTCTTAACTCTTACCCTTGCCTAATAGCTAACGTCTTAACTCTTATTCTGGCCTAATGGTTAAGGTCTTAACTCTTACTCTGGCCTAATAGCTAAGGTCTTAACTCTTACTCTGGCCTACTGGTTAAGGTCTTAACTCTTACTCTGGCCAAATAGTTAAGGTCTTAGACTCGTACTCTGGCCTAATTGCTAAGGTCTTAACTCTTACTCTGGCCTAATAGCTAAGGTCTTAACTCTTACTCTGGCCTAATAGCTAAGGTCTTAACTATTACTCTGGCCTACTGGTTAAGGGATTAACTCTTACTCTGGCCTAATAGCTAAGGTCTTAACTCTTACTCTGGCCTACTGGTTAAGGTCTTAGACTCCTACTCTGGCCTAATAGCTAAGGTCTTAACTCTTTCTCTGGCCTAATAGCTAAGGTCTTAACTCTTACTCTGGCCTAATTGCTAAGGTCTTAACTCTTACTCTGGCCTAATAGCTAAGATCTTAACTCTTACTCTGGCCTAATAGCTAAGGTCTTAGACTCGTACTCTGGCCTACTGGTTAAGGTCTTAACGCTTACTCTGTCCTAATAGCTAAGGTCTTAGACTCGTACTATGGCCTACAGGTTAAGGTCTTAACTCTTACTCTGGTCTAATAGCTAAGGTCTTAGACTCGTACTCTGGCCTACTGGTTAAGGTCTTAACTCTTACTCTGGCCTAATGGTTAAGGTCTTAACTCTTACTCTGGCCTAATAGCTAAGGTCTTAACTCTTACTCTGGCCTAATAGCTGAGGTCTTAGACTCTTACTCTGGCCTACTGGTTAAGGTCTTAACTATTACTCTGGCCTACTGGATAAGGGATTAACTCTTACTCTGGCCTAATAGCTAAGGTCTTAACTCTTACTCTGGCCTACTGGTTAAGGTCTTAGACTCCTACTCTGGCCTAATAGCTAAGGTCTTAACTCTTTCTCTGGCCTAATAGCTAAGGTCTTAACTCTTACTCTGGCCTAATAGCTAAGGTCTTAACTCTTACTCTGGCCTAATAGCTAAGATCTTAACAATTACTCTGGCCTAATAGCTAAGGTCTTAGACTCGTACTCTGGCCTACTGGTTAAGGTCTTAACTCTTACTCTGGCCTAATAGCTAAGGTCTTAACTCTTACTCTGGCCTAATAGCTAAGGTCTTAGACTCATACGCTGGCCTAATAGCTAAGGTCTTAACTCTTACTCTGGCCTAATAGCTAAGGTCTTAGACTCGTACTATGGCCTACAGGTTAAGGTCTTAACTCTTACTCTGGCCTACTGGTTAAGGTCTTAACTCTTACTCTTGCCTACTGGTTAAGGTCTTAACTCTTACTTTGGCCTAATAGCTAAGGTCTTAACTCTTACTCTGGCCTAATAGCTAAGGTCTTAGACTCTTACTCTGGCCTAATAGCTAAGGTCTTAGACTTGTACTCTGGCCTACTGGTTAATGTCTTAACTCTTACTCTGGCCTAATAGCTAAGGTCTTAGACTCATACTATGGCCTACTGGTTAAGGTCTTAACTCTTACTCTGGCCTATTGGTTAAGGTCTTAACTCTTACTCTGGCCTAATAGCTAAGGTCTTAGACTCGTACTATGGCCTACTGGTTAAGGTCTTAACTCTTACTCTGCCCTACTGGTTAAGGTCTTAACTCTTACTCTGGCCTAATAGCTAAGGTCTTAGACTCGTACTCTGGCCTACTGGTTAGGGTCTTAACTCTTACTCTGGGCTACTGGTTAAGGTCTTAACTCTTACTCTGACCTACTGCTTAAGGTCTTAACTCTTACTCTGGCCTAATAGCTAAGGTCTTAACTCTTACTCTGGCCTAATAGCTAAGGTCTTTTCTCTTACTCTGGCTTAATAGCTAAGGTCTTAACTCTTACTCTGGCATTATAGCTAAGGTCTTAACTCTTACTCTGGCCTACTGGTTAAGGTCTTAACTCTTACTCTGGTCTAATAGCTAAGGTCTTAACTCTTACTCTGGCCTAATAGCTAAGGTCTTAACTCCTACTCTGGCCTAATAGCTAAGGTCTTAGACTCGTACTCTGGCCTAATGGTTAAGGTCTTAACTCTTACTCTGGACTAATAGCTAAGGTTTTAGACTCGTTCTCTGGCCTACTGGTTAAGGTCTTAACTCTTACTCTGGCCTAATAGCTGAGGTCTTAACTCTTTCTCTGGCCTAATAACTAAGGTCTTAACTCTTACTCTGGCCTGATAGCTAAGGTCTTAGACTCGTACTCTGGCCTAATGGTTAAGGTCTTAACTCTTACCCTGGCCTAATAGCTAACGTCTTAACTCTTATTCTGGCCTAATGGTTAAGGTCTTAACTCTTACTCTGGCCTAATAGCTAAGGTCTTAACTCTTACTCTGGCCTACTGGTTAAGGTCTTAACTCTTACTCTGGCCTAATAGTTAAGGTCTTAGACTCGTACTCTGGCCTAATTGCTAAGGTCTTAACTCTTACTCTGGCCTAATAGCTAAGGTCTTAGACTCGTACTCTGGCCTAATGGTTAAGGTCTTAACTATTACTCTGGCCTACTGGTTAAGGGATTAACTCTTACTCTGGCCTAATAGCTAAGGTCTTAACTCTTACTCTGGCCTACTGGTTAAGGTCTTAGACTCCTACTCTGGCCTAATAGCTAAGGTCTTAACTCTTTCTCTGGCCTAATAGCTAAGGTCTTAACTCTTACTCTGGCCTAATAGCTAAGGTCTTAACTCTTACTCTGGCCTAATAGCTAAGATCTTAACTCTTACTCTGGCCTAATAGCTAAGGTCTTAGACTCGTACTCTGGCCTACTGGTTAAGGTCTTAACTCTTACTCTGTCCTAATAGCTAAGGTCTTAGACTCGTACTATGGCCTACAGGTTAAGGTCTTAACTCTTACTCTGGCCTAATAGCTAAGGTCTTAGACTCGTACTCTGGCCTACTGGTTAAGGTATTAACTCTTACTCTGGCCTAATGGTTAAGGTCTTAACTCTTACTCTGGCCTAATAGCTAAGGTCTTAACTCTTACTCTGGCCTACTGGTTAAGGTCTTAGACTCCGACTCTGGCCTAATAGCTAAGGTCTTAACTCTTACTCTGGCCTGATAGCTAAGGTCTTAGACTCGTACTCTGGCCTAATAGCTAAGGTCTTAGACTCGTACTCTGGCCTAATGGTTAAGGTCCTAACTCTTACTCTGGCCTAATAGCTAAGGTCTTAGACTCGTACTCTGGCCTAATAACTAAGGTCTGAGACTCGTACTCTGGCCTAATGGTTAAGGTCTTAACTCTTACTCTGGCCTAATAGCTAAGGTCTTAGACTCGTACTCTGGCCTAATAGCTAAGGTCTTAGACTCGTACTCTGGCCTAATGGTTAACGTCTTAACTCTTACTCTGGCCTACAGGTTAAGGTCTTAACTCTTACTCTGGCCTAATAGCTAAGGTCTTAGACTCTTACTCTGGCCTACTGGTTAAGGTCTTAACTCTTACTCTGGCCTAATAGATAAGGTCTTAGACTCGTATTCTGGCCTAATTGCTAAGGTCTTAACTCTTACTCTGGCCTGATAGCTAAGGTCTTAGACTCGTACTCTGGCCTAATGGTTAAGGTCTTAACTCTTACCCTGGCCTAATAGCTAACGTCTTAACTCTTATTCTGGCCTAATGGTTAAGGTCTTAACTCTTACTCTGGCCTAATAGCTAAGGTCTTAACTCTTACTCTGGCCTACTGGTTAAGGTCTTAGACTCCTACTCTGGCCTAATAGCTAAGGTCTTAACTCTTTCTCTGGCCTAATAGCTAAGGTCTTAACTCTTACTCTGGCCTAATAGCTAAGGTCTTAACTCTTACTCTGGCCTAATAGCTAAGATCTTAACTCTTACTCTGGCCTAATAGCTAAGGTCTTAGACTCGTACTCTGGCCTACTGGTTAAGGTCTTAACGCTTACTCTGTCCTAATAGCTAAGGTCTTAACTCTCACTCTGGCCTAATAGCTAAGGTCTTAACTCTTACTCTGGCCTAATAGCTAAGGTCTTAACTCTTACTCTGGCCTAATAGCTAAGGACTTAGAGTCATACTCTGGCCTAATAGCTAAGGTCCTAACTCTTACTCTGGCCTAATAGCTAAGGTCTTAGACTCGTACTATGGCCTACAGGTTAAGGTCTTAACTCTTACTCTGGCCTACTGGTTAAGGTCTTAACTCTTACTCTTGCCTACTGGTTAAGGTCTTAACTCTTAGTCTGGCCTAATAGCTAAGGTCTTAACTCTTACTCTGGCCTAATAGCTAAGGTCTTAACTCTTACTCTGGCCTAATAGCTAAGGTCTTAGACTCATACTCTGGCCTAATAGCTAAGGTCTTAACTCTTACTCTGGCCTAATAGCTAAGGTCTTAGACTCGTACTATGGCCTACAGGTTAAGGTCTTAACTCTTACTCTGGCCTACTGGTTAAGGTCTTAACTCTTACTCTTGCCTACTGGTTAAGGTCTTAACTCTTACTCTGGCCTAATAGCTAAGGTCTTATCTCTTACTCTGGCCTAATAGCTAAGGTCTTAGACTCTTACTCTGGCCTAATAGCTAAGGTCTTAGACTCGTACTCTGGCCTACTGGTTAAGGTCTTAACTCTTACTCTGGCCTAATAGCTAAGGTCTTAGACTCATACTATGGCCTACTGGTTAAGGTCTTAACTCTTACTCTGGCCTATTGGTTAAGGTCTTAACTCTTACTCTGGCCTAATAGCTAAGGTCTTAGACTCATACTATGGCCAACTGGTTAAGGTCTTAACTCTTACTCTGCCCTACTTTTTAAGGTCTTAACTCTTACTCTGGCCTAATAGCTAAGGTCTTAGACTCGTACTCTGGCCTACTGGTTAGGGTATTAACTCTTACTCTGGCCTACTGGTTAAGGTCTTAACTCTTACTCTGACCTACTGCTTAAGGTCTTAACTCTTACTCTGGCCTAATAGCTAAGGTCTTAGACTCTTACTCTGGCCTACTGGTTAAGGTCTTAACTCTTACTCTGGCCTAATAGCTAAGGTCTTTTCTCTTACTCTGGCCTAATAGCTAAGGTCTTAACTCTTAGTCTGGCATTATAGCTAAGGTCTTAACTCTTACTCTGGCCTACTGGTTAAGGTCTTAACACTTACTCTGGCCTAATAGCTAAGGTCTTAACTCCTACTCTGGCCTAATAGCTAAGGTCTTAGACTCGTACTCTGGCCTAATGGTTAAGGTCTTAACTCTTACTCTGGACTAATAGCTAAGGTTTTAGACTCGTACCATGGCCTACTGGTTCAGGTCTTAACTCTTACTCTGGCCTAATAGCTGAGGTCTTAACTCTTTCTCTGGCCTAATAACTAAGGTCTTAACTCTTACTCTGGCCTGATAGCTAAGGTCTTAGACTCGTACTCTGGCCTAATGGTTAAGGTCTTAACTCTTACCCTTGCCTAATAGCTAACGTCTTAACTCTTATTCTGGCCTAATGGTTAAGGTCTTAACTCTTACTCTGGCCTAATAGCTAAGGTCTTAACTCTTACTCTGGCCTACTGGTTAAGGTCTTAACTCTTACTCTGGCCTAATAGTTAAGGTCTTAGACTCGTACTCTGGCCTAATTGCTAAGGTCTTAACTCTTACTCTGGCCTAATAGCTAAGGTCTTAGACTCGTACTCTGGCCTAATGGTTAAGGTCTTAACTATTACTCTGGCCTACTGGTTAAGGGATTAACTCTTACTCTGGCCTAATAGCTAAGGTCTTAACTCTTACTCTGGCCTACTGGTTAAGGTCTTAGACTCCTACTCTGGCCTAATAGCTAAGGTCTTAACTCTTTCTCTGGCCTAATAGCTAAGGTCTTAACTCTTACTCTGGCCTAATAGCTAAGGTCTTAACTCTTACTCTGGCCTAATAGCTAAGGTCTTAGACTCGTACTCTGGCCTACTGGTTAAGGTCTTAACTCTTACTCTGGCCTAATAGCTAAGGTCTTAGACTCGTACTCTGGCCTACTGGTTAAGGTCTTAACTCTTACTCTGGCCTAATGGTTAAGGTCTTAACTCTTACTCTGGCCTAATAGCTAAGGTCTTAACTCTTACTCTGGCCTAATAGCTAAGGTCTTAGACTCTTACTCTGGCCTACTGGTTAAGGTCTTAACTATTACTCTGGCCTACTGGTTAAGGGATTAACTCTTACTCTGGCCTAATAGCTAAGGTCTTAACTCTTACTCTGGCCTACTGGTTAAGGTCTTAGACTCCTACTCTGGCCTAATACCTAAGGTCTTAACTCTTTCTCTGGCCTAATAGCTAAGGTCTTAACTCTTACTCTGGCCTAATAGCTAAGGTCTTAACTCTTACTCTGGCCTAATAGCTAAGATCTTAACTCTTACTCTGGCCTAATAGCTAAGGTCTTAGACTCGTACTCTGGCCTACTGGTTAAGGTCTTAACTCTTACTCTGGCCTAATAGCTAAGGTCTTAACTCTTACTCTGGCCTAATAGCTAAGGTCTTAACTCTTACTCTGGCCTAATAGCTAAGGTCTTAGATTCATACGCTGGCCTAATAGCTAAGGTCTTAACTCTTACTCTGGCCTAATGGTCTTAGACTCGTACTATGGCCTACAGGTTAAGGTCTTAACTCTTACTCTGGCCTACTGGTAAAGGTCTTAACTCTTACTCTTGCCTACTGGTTAAGGTCTTAACTCTTACTCTGGCCTAATAGCTAAGGTCTTAACTCTTACTCTGGCCTAATAGCTAAGGTCTTAGACTCTTACTCTGGCCTAATAGCTAAGGTCTTAGACTCGTACTCTGGCCTACTGGTTAAGGTCTTAACTCTTACTCTGGCCTACTAGCTAAGGTCTTAGACTCATACTATGGTCTACTGGTTAAGGTCTTAACTCTTACTCTGGCCTATTGGTTAAGGTCTTAACTCTTACTCTGGCCTAATAGCTAAGGTCTTAGACTCGTACTATGGCCTACTGGTTAAGGTCTTAACTCTTACTCTGCCCTACTGGTTAAGGTCTTAACTCTTACTCTGGCCTAATAGCTAAGGTTTTAGACTCGTACTCTGGCCTACTGGTTAGGGTCTTAACTCTTACTCTGGCCTACTGGTTAAGGTCTTAACTCTTACTCTGACCTACTGCTTAAGGTCTTAACTCTTACTCTGGCCTAATAGCTAAGGTCTTAACTCTTACTCTGGCCTAATAGCTAAGGTCTTTTCTCTTACTCTGGCCTAATAGCTAAGGTCTTAACTCTTACTCTGGCATTATAGCTAAGGTCTTAACTCTTACTCTGGCCTACTGGTTAAGGTCTTAACTCTTACTCTGGCCTAATAGCTAAGGTCTTAGACTCGTACTCTGGCCTACTGGTTAAGGTCTTAACTCTTACTCTGGCCTAATATCTAAGGTCTTAGACTCATACTATGGCCTACTGGTTAAGGTCTTAATTCTTACTCTGGCCTATTGGTTAGGTCTTAACTCTTACTCTGGCCTAATAGCTAAGGTCTTAGACTCATACTATGGCCAACTGGTTAAGGTCTTAACTCTTACTCTGCCTTACTGGTTAAGGTCTTAACTCTTACTCTGGCCTAATAGCTAAGGTCTTAGACTCGTACTCTGGCCTACTGGTTAGGGTATTAACTCTTACTCTGGCCTACTGGTTAAGGTCTTAACTCTTACTCTGACCTACTGCTTAAGGTCTTAACTCTTACTCTGGCCTAATAGCTAAGGTCTTAGACTCTTACTCTGGCCTACAGGTTAAGGTCTTAACTCTTACTCTGGCCTAATAGCTAAGGTCTTTTCTCTTACTCTGGCCTAATAGCTAAGGTCTTAACTCTTAGTCTGGCATTATAGCTAAGGTCTTAACTCTTACTCTGGCCTACTGGTTAAGGTCTTAACTCTTACTCTGGCCTAATAGCTAAGGTCTTAACTCCTACTCTGGCCTAATAGCTAAGGTCTTAGACTCGTACTCTGGCCTAATGGTTAAGGTCTTAACTCTTACTCTGGACTAATAGCTAAGGTTTTAGACTCGTACCATGGCCTACTGGTTCAGGTCTTAACTCTTACTCTGGCCTAATAGCTGAGGTCTTAACTCTTTCTCTTGCCTAATAACTAAGGTCTTAACTCTTACTCTGGCCTGATAGCTAAGGTCTTAGACTCGTACTCTGGCCTAATGGTTAAGGTCTTAACTCTTACCCTTGCCTAATAGCTAACGTCTTAACTCTTATTCTGGCCTAATGGTTAAGGTCTTAACTCTTACTCTGGCCTAATAGCTAAGGTCTTAACTCTTACTCTGGCCTACTGGTTAAGGTCTTAACTCTTACTCTGGCCTAATAGTTAAGGTCTTAGACTCGTACTCTGGCCTAATTGCTAAGGTCTTAACTCTTACTCTGGCCTAATATCTAAGGTCTTAGACTCGTACTCTGGCCTAATGGTTAAGGTCTTAACTATTACTCTGGCCTACTGGTTAAGGGATTAACTCTTACTCTGGCCTAATAGCTAAGGTCTTAACTCTTACTCTGGCCTACTGGTTAAGGTCTTAGACTCCAACTCTGGCCTAATAGCTAAGGTCTTAACTCTTTCTCTGGCCTAATAGCTAAGGTCTTAACTCTTACTCTGGCCTAATAGCTAAGGTCTTAACTCTTACTCTGGCCTAATAGCTAAGATCTTAACTCTTACTCTGGCCTAATAGCTAAGGTCTTAGACTCGTACTCTGGCCTACTGGTTAAGGTCTTAACTCTTACTCTGGCCTAATAGCTAAGGTCTTAGACTCGTACTCTGGCCTACTGGTTAAGGTCTTAACTCTTACTCTGGCCTAATGGTTAAGGTCTTAACTCTTACTCTGGCCTAATAGCTAAGGTCTTAACTCTTACTCTGGCCTAATAGCTAAGGTCTTAGACTCTTACTCTGGCCTACTGGTTAAGGTCTTAACTCTTACTCTGGCCTACTGGTTAAGGTCTTAGACTCCTACTCTGGCCTAATACCTAAGGTCTTAACTCTTTCTCTGGCCTAATAGCCAAGGTCTTAACTCTTACTCTGGCCTACTGGTTAAGGTCTTAACTCTTACTCTGGCCTAATAGCTAAGGTCTTAACTCTTACTCTGGCCTAATAGCTAAGGTCTTAACTCTTACTCTGGCCTAATAGCTAAGGTCTTAGATTCATACGCTGGCCTAATAGCTAAGGTCTTAACTCTTACTCTGGCCTAATGGTCTTAGACTCGTACTATGGCCTACAGGTTAAGGTCTTAACTCTTACTCTGGCCTACTGGTTAAGGTCTTAACTCTTACTCTTGCCTACTGGTTAAGGTCTTAACTCTTACTCTGGCCTAATAGCTAAGGTCTTAACTCTTACTCTGGCCTAATAGCTAAGGTCTTAGACTCTTACTCTGGCCTAATAGCTAAGGTCTTAGACTCGTACTCTGGCCTACTGGTTAAGGTCTTAACTCTTACTCTGGCCTACTAGCTAAGGTCTTAGACTCATACTATGGCCTACTGGTTAAGGTCTTAACTCTTACTCTGGCCTATTGGTTAAGGTCTTAACTCTTACTCTGGCCTAATAGCTAAGGTCTTAGACTCGTACTATGGCCTACTGGTTAAGGTCTTAACTCTTACTCTGCCCTACTGGTTAAGGTCTTAACTCTTACTCTGGCCTAATAGCTAAGGTTTTAGACTCGTACTCTGGCCTACTGGTTAGGGTCTTAACTCTTACTCTGGCCTACTGGTTAAGGTCTTAACTCTTACTCTGACCTACTGCTTAAGGTCTTAACTCTTACTCTGGCCTAATAGCTAAGGTCTTAACTCTTACTCTGGCCTAATAGCTAAGGTCTTTTCTCTTACTCTGGCCTAATAGCTAAGGTCTTAACTCTTACTCTGGCATTATAGCTAAGGTCTTAACTCTTACTCTGGCCTACTGGTTAAGGTCTTAACTCTTACTCTGGCCTAATAGCTAAGGTCTTAACTCTTACTCTGGCCTAATAGCTAAGGTCTTAACTCCTACTCTGGCCTAATAGCTAAGGTCTTAGACTCGTACTCTGGCCTAATGGTTAAGGTCTTAACTCTTACTCTGGACTAATAGCTAAGGTTTTAGACTCGTACTCTGGCCTACTGGTTAAGGTCTTAACTCTTACTCTGGCCTAATAGCTGAGGTCTTAACTCTTTCTCTGGCCTAATAACTAAGGTCTTAACTCTTACTCTGGCCTGATAGCTAAGGTCTTAGACTCGTACTCTGGCCTAATGGTTAAGGTCTTAACTCTTACCCTGGCCTAATAGCTAACGTCTTAACTCTTATTCTGGCCTAATGGTTAAGGTCTTAACTCTTACTCTGGCCTAATAGCTAAGGTCTTAACTCTTACTCTGGCCTACTGGTTAAGGTCTTAACTCTTACTCTGGCCTAATAGTTAAGGTCTTAGACTCGTACTCTGGCCTAATTGCTAAGGTCTTAACTCTTACTCTGGCCTAATAGCTAAGGTCTTAGACTCGTACTCTGGCCTAATGGTTAAGGTCTTAACTATTACTCTGGCCTACTGGTTAAGGGATTAACTCTTACTCTGGCCTAATAGCTAAGGTCTTAACTCTTACTCTGGCCTACTGGTTAAGGTCTTAGACTCCTACTCTTGCCTAATAGCTAAGGTCTTAACTCTTTCTCTGGCCTAATAGCTAAGGTCTTAACTCTTACTCTGGCCTAATAGCTAAGGTCTTAACTCTTACCTGACCTAATAGCTAAGATCTTAACTCTTACTCTGGCCTAATAGCTAAGGTCTTAGACTCGTACTCTGGCCTACTGGTTAAGGTCTTAACTCTTACTCTGTCCTAATAGCTAAGGTCTTAGACTCGTACTATGGCCTACAGGTTAAGGTCTTAACTCTTACTCTTGCCTAATAGCTAAGGTCTTAGACTTGTACTCTGGCCTACTGGTTAAGGTATTAACTCTTACTCTGGCCTAATGGTTAAGGTCTTAACTCTTACTCTGGCGTAATAGCTAAGGTCTTAACTCTTACTCTGGCCTAATAGCTAAGGTCTTAGACTCTTACTCTGGCCTACTGGTTAAGGTCTTAACTATTACTCTGGCCTACTGGTTAAGGGATTAACTCTTACTCTGGCCTAATAGCTAAGGTCTTAACTCTTACTCTGGCCTACTGGTTAAGGTCTTAGACTCCTACTCTGGCCTAATAGCTAAGGTCTTAACTCTTTCTCTGGCCTAATAGCTAAGGTCTTAACTCTTACTCTGGCCTAATAGCTAAGGCCTTAACTCTTACTCTGGCCTAATAGCTAAGATCTTAACTCTTACTCTGGCCTAATAGCTAAGGTCTTAGACTCGTACTCTGGCCTACTGGTTAAGGTCTTAACTCTTACTCTGTCCTAATAGCTAAGGTCTTAGACTCGTACTATGGCCTACAGGTTAAGGTCTTAACTCTTACTCTGGCCTAATAGCTAAGGTCTTAGACTCGTACTATGGCCTACAGGTTAATTTCTTAACTCTAACTCTGGCCTACTGGTTAAGGTCTTAACTCTTACTCTGGCCTAATAGCTAAGGTCTTAGACTCGTACTCTGGCCTACTGGTTAAGGTCTTAACTCTTACTCTGGCCTAATGGTTAAGGTCTTAACTCTTACTCTGGCCTAATAGCTAAGGTCTTAACTCTTACTCTGGCCTAATAGCTAAGGTCTTAGACTCTTACTCTGGCCTACTGGTTAAGGTCTTAACTATTACTCTGGCCTACTGGTTAAGGGATTAACTCTTACTCTGGCCTAATAGCTAAGGTCTTAACTCTTACTCTGGCCTAATAGCTAAGGTCTTAACTCTTACTCTGGCCTAATAGCTAAGGTCTTAACTCTTACTCTGGCCTAATAGCTAAGGTCTTAGACTCATACTCTGGCCTAATAGCTAAGGTCTTAACTCTTACTCTGGCCTAATAGCTAAGGTCTTAGACTCGTACTATGGCCTACAGGTTAAGGTCTTAACTCTTACTCTGGCCTACTGGTTAAGGTCTTAACTCTTACTCTTGCCTACTGGTTAAGGTCTTAACTCTTACTCTGGCCTAATAGCTAAGGTCTTATCTCTTACTCTGGCCTAATAGCTAAGGTCTTAGACTCTTACTCTGGCCTAATAGCTAAGGTCTTAGACTCGTACTCTGGCCTACTGGTTAAGGTCTTAACTCTTACTCTGGCCTAATAGCTAAGGTCTTAGACTCATACTATGGCCTACTGGTTAAGGTCTTAACTCTTACTCTGGCCAATTGGTTAAGGTCTTAACTCTTACTCTGGCCTAATAGCTAAGGTCTTAGACTCGTACTATGGCCTACTGGTTAAGGTCTTAACTCTTACTCTGCCCTACTGGTTAAGGTCTTAACTCTTACTCTGGCCTAATAGCTAAGGTCTTAGACTCGTACTCTGGCCTACTGGTTAGGGTATTAACTCTTACTCTGGCCTACTGGTTAAGGTCTTAACTCTTACTCTGACCTACTGCTTAAGGTCTTAACTCTTACTCTGGCCTAATAGCTAAGGTTTTAGACTCTTACTCTGGCCTACTGGTTAAGGTCTTAACTCTTACTCTGGCCTAATAGCTAAGGTCTTTTCTCTTACTCTGGCCTAATAGCTAAGGTCTTAACTCTTAGTCTGGCATTATAGCTAAGGTCTTAACTCTTACTCTGGCCTACTGGTTAAGGTCTTAACTCTTACTCTGGCCTAATAGCTAAGGTCTTAACTCCTACTCTGGCCTAATAGCTAAGGTCTTAGACTCGTACTCTGGCCTAATGGTTAAGGTCTTAACTCTTACTCTGGACTAATAGCTAAGGTTTTAGACTCGTACCATGGCCTACTGGTTCAGGTCTTAACTCTTACTCTGGCCTAATAGCTGAGGTCTTAACTCTTTCTCTGGCCTAATAACTAAGGTCCTAACTCTTACTCTGGCCTGATAGCTAAGGTCTTAGACTCGTACTCTAGCCTAATGGTTAAGGTCTTAACTATTACTCTGGCCTACTGGTTAAGGTCTTAGACTCCTACTCTGGCCTAATAGCTAAGGTCTTAACTCTTTCTCTGGCCTAATAGCTAAGGTCTTAACTCTTACTCTGGCCTAATAGCTAAGATCTTAACTCTTACTCTGGACTAATAGCTAAGGTCTTAGACTTGTACTCTGGCCTACTGGTTAAGGTCTTAACTCTTACTCTGTCCTAATAGCTAAGGTCTTAGACTCGTACTATGGCCTACAGGTTAAGGTCTTAACTCTTACTCTGGCCTAATACCTAAGGTCTTAGACTCGTACTCTGGCCTACTGGTTAAGGTCTTAACTCTTACTCTAGCCTAATGGTTAAGGTCTTAACTCTTACTCTGGCCTAATTGCTAAGGTCTTAACTCTTACTCTGGCCTAATAGGTAAGGTCTTAGACTCATACTCTGGCCTAATGGTTAAGGTCTTACCTATTACTCTGGCCTACTGGTTAAGGGATTAACTCTTACTCTGGCCTAATAGCTAAGGTCTTAACTCTTACTCTGGCCTACTGGTTAAGGTCTTAGACTCCTACTCTGGCCTAATAGCTAAGGTCTTAACTCTTTCTCTTGCCTAATAGCTAAGGTCTTAACTCTTACTCTGGCCTAATAGCTAAGATCTTAACTCTTACTCTGGCCTAATAGCTAAGGTCTTAGACTCGTACTCTGGCCTACTGGTTAAGGTCTTAACTCTTACTCTGTCCTAATAGCTAAGGTCTTAGACTCGTACTATGGCCTACAGGTTAAGGTCTTAACTCTTACTCTGGCCTAATAGCTAAGGTCTTAGACTCGTACTCTGGCCTACTGGTTAAGGTCTTAACTCTTACTCTGGCCTAATGGTTAAGGTCTTAACTCTTACTCTGGCCTAATAGCTAAGGTCTTAACTCTTACTCTGGCCTAATAGCTAAGGTCTTAGACTCGTACTCTGGCCTACTGGTAAAGGTCTTAACTCTTACTCTGGTCTACTGGTTAAGGTCTTAACTCTTACTCTGGCCTACTGGTTAAGGTCTTAACACTTACTCTGGCCTAATAGCTAAGGTCTTAACTCTTACTCTGGCCTAATAGCTAAGGTCTTAGACTCTTACTCTGGCCTAATAGCTAAGGTCTTAGACTCGTACTCTGGCCTACTGGTTAAGGTCTTAACTCTTACTCTGGCCTAATGGTTAAGGTCTTAACTCTTACTCTGGCCTAATAGCTAAGGTCTTAACTCTTACTCTGGCCTAATAGCTAAGGTCTTAGACTCGTACTATGGCCTACATGTTAAGGTCTTAACTCTTACTCTGGCCTACTGGTTAAGGTCTTAACTCTTACTCTTGCCTACTGGTTAAGGTCTTAACTCTTACTCTGGCCTAATAGCTAAGGTCTTAACTCTTACTCTGGCCTAATAGCTAAGGTCTTAGACTCTTACTCTGGCCTAATAGCTAAGGTCTTAGACTCGTACTCTGGCCTACTGGTTAAGGTCTTAACTCTTACTCTGCCCTACTGGTTAAGGTCTTAACTCTTACTCTGGCCTAATAGCTAAGGTCTTAGACTCGTACTCTGGCCTACTGGTTAGGGTATTAACTCTTACTCTGGCCTACTGGTTAAGGTCTTAACTCTTACTCTGACCTACTGCTTAAGGTCTTAACTCTTACTCTGGCCTAATAGCTAAGGTCTTAGACTCTTACTCTGGACTACTGGTTAAGGTCTTAACTCTTACTCTGGCCTAATAGCTAAGGTCTTAACTCTTACTCTGGCCTAATAGCTAAGGTCTTAGACTCGTACTCTGGCCTAATGGTTAAGGTCTTAACTCTTACTCTGGACTAATAGCTAAGGTTTTAGACTCGTACTCTGGCCTACTGGTTAAGGTCTTAACTCTTACTCTGGCCTAATAGCTGAGGTCTTAACTCTTTCTCTGGCCTAATAACTAAGGTCTTAACTCTTACTCTGGCCTGATAGCTAAGGTCCTAGACTCGTACTCTGGCCTAATGGTTAAGGTCTTAACTCTTACTCTGGCCTAATAGCTAAGGTCTTAACTCTTACTCTGGCCTACTGGTTAAGGTCTTAACTCTTACTCTGGCCTAATAGTTAAGGTCTTAGACTCGTACTCTGGCCTAATTGCTAAGGTCGTAACTCTTACTCTGGCCTAATAGCTAAGGTCTTAGACTCATACTCTGGCCTAATGGTTAAGGTCTTAACTATTACTCTGGCCTACTGGTTAAGGGATTAACTCTTACTCTGGCCTACTAGCTAAGGTCTTAACTCTTACTCTGGCCTACTGGTTAAGGTCTTAGACTCCTACTCTGGCCTAATAGCTAAGGTCTTAACTCTTTCTCTGGCCTAATAGCTAAGGTCTTAACTCTTACTCTGGCCTAATAGCTAAGGTCTTAACTCTTACTCTGGCCTAATAGCTAAGATCTTAACTCTTACTCTGGCCTAATAGCTAAGGTCTTAGACTCGTACTCTGGCCTACTGGTGAAGGTCTTAACTCTTATTCTGTCCTAATAGCTAAGGTCTTAGACTCGTACTATGGCCTACAGGTTAAGGTCTTAACTCTTACTCTGGCCTAATAGCTAAGGTCTTAGACTCATACTCTGGCCTACTGGTTAAGGTCTTAACTCTTACTCTGGCCTAATGGTTAAGGTCTTAACTCTAACTCTGGCCTCATTGCTAAGGTCTTAACTCTTACTCTGGCCTAATAGCTAAGGTCTTAGACTCGTACTCTGGCCTAATGGTTAAGGTCTTAACTATTACTCTGGCCTACTGGTTAAGGGATTAACTCTTACTCTGGCCTAATAGCTAAGGTCTTAACTCTTACTCTGGCCTACTGGTTAAGGTCTTAGACTCCTACTCTGGCCTAATAGCTAAGGTCTTAACTCTTTCTCTGGCCTAATAGCTAAGTTCTTAATTCTTACTCTGGCCTAATAGCTAAGGTCTTAACTCTTACTCTGGCCTAATAGCTAAGATCTTAACTCTTACTCTGGCCTAATAGCTAAGGTCTTAGACTCGTACTCTGGCCTACTGGTTAAGGTCTTAACTCTTACTCTGTCCTAATAGCTAAGGTCTTAGACTCGTACTATGGCCTACAGGTTGAGGTCTTAACTCTTACTCTGGCCTAATAGCTAAGGTCTTAGACTCGTACTCTGGCCTACTGGTTAAGGTCTTAACTCTTACTCTGGCCTAATGGTTAAGGTCTTAACTCTTACTCTGGCCTAATAGCTAAGGTCTTAACTCTTACTCTGACCTAATAGCTAAGGTCTTAGACTCTTACTCTGGCCTACTGGTTAAGGTCTTAACTATTACTCTGGCCTACTGGTTAAGGGATTAACTCTTACTCTGGACTAATAGCTAAGGTCTTATCTCTTAATCTGGCCTACTGGTTAAGGTCTTAGACTCCTACTCTGGCCTAATAGCTAAGGTCTTAACTCTTTCTCTGGCCTAATAGCTAAGGTCTTAACTCTTACTCTGGCCTAATAGCTAAGGTCTTAACTCTTACTCTGGCCTAATAGCTAAGATCCTAACTCTTACTCTGGCGTAATAGCTAAGGTCTTAGACTCGTACTCTGGCCTACTGGTTAAGGTCTTAACTCTTACTCTGTCCTAATAGCTAAGGTCTTAGACTCGTACTCTGGCCTACTGGTTAAGGTCTTAACTCTTACTCTGGCCTAATGGTTAAGGTCTTAACTCTTACTCTGGCCTAATAGCTAAGGTCTTAACTCTTACTCTGGCCTAATAGCTAAGGTCTTAGACTCGTACTCTGGCCTACTGGTAAAGGTCTTAACTCTTACTCTGGTCTACTGGTTAAGGTCTTAACACTTACTCTGGCCTACTGGTTAAGGTCTTAACACTTAGTCTGGCCTAAAAGCTAAGGTCTTAGACTCGTACTATGGCCTACAGCTTAAGGTCTTAACTCTTACTCTGGCCTACTGGTTAAGGTCTTAACTCTTACTCTGGCCTAATAGCTAAGGTCTTAACTCTTACTCTGGCCTAATAGCTAAGGTCTTAACTCTTACTCTGGCCTAATAGCTAAGGTCTTAGACTCATACTCTGGCCTAATAGCTAAGGTCTTAACTCTTACTCTGGCCTAATAGCTAAGGTCTTAGACTCGTACTATGGCCTACATGTTAAGGTCTTAACTCTTACTCTGGCCTACTGGTTAAGGTCTTAACTCTTACTCTTGCCTACTGGTTAAGGTCTTAACTCTTACTCTGGCCTAATAGCTAAGGTCTTAACTCTTACTCTGGCCTAATAGCTAAGGTCTTAGACTCTTACTCTGGCCTAATAGCTAAGGTCTTAGACTCGTACTCTGGCCTACTGGTTAAGGTCTTAACTCTTACTCTGCCCTACTGGTTAAGGTCTTAACTCTTACTCTGGCCTAATAGCTAAGGTCTTAGACTCGTACTCTGGCCTACTGGTTAGGGTATTAACTCTTACTCTGGCCTACTGGTTAAGGTCTTAACTCTTACTCTGACCTACTGCTTAAGGTCTTAACTCTTACTCTGGCCTAATAGCTAAGGTCTTAGACTCTTACTCTGGACTACTGGTTAAGGTCTTAACTCTTACTCTGGCCTAATAGCTAAGGTCTTAACTCTTACTCTGGCCTAATAGCTAAGGTCTTAGACTCGTACTCTGGCCTAATGGTTAAGGTCTTAACTCTTACTCTGGACTAATAGCTAAGGTTTTAGACTCGTACTCTGGCCTACTGGTTAAGGTCTTAACTCTTACTCTGGCCTAATAGCTGAGGTCTTAACTCTTTCTCTGGCCTAATAACTAAGGTCTTAACTCTTACTCTGGCCTGATAGCTAAGGTCCTAGACTCGTACTCTGGCCTAATGGTTAAGGTCTTAACTCTTACTCTGGCCTAATAGCTAAGGTCTTAACTCTTACTCTGGCCTACTGGTTAAGGTCTTAACTCTTACTCTGGCCTAATAGTTAAGGTCTTAGACTCGTACTCTGGCCTAATTGCTAAGGTCGTAACTCTTACTCTGGCCTAATAGCTAAGGTCTTAGACTCATACTCTGGCCTAATGGTTAAGGTCTTAACTATTACTCTGGCCTACTGGTTAAGGGATTAACTCTTACTCTGGCCTACTAGCTAAGGTCTTAACTCTTACTCTGGCCTACTGGTTAAGGTCTTAGACTCCTACTCTGGCCTAATAGCTAAGGTCTTAACTCTTTCTCTGGCCTAATAGCTAAGGTCTTAACTCTTACTCTGGCCTAATAGCTAAGGTCTTAACTCTTACTCTGGCCTAATAGCTAAGATCTTAACTCTTACTCTGGCCTAATAGCTAAGGTCTTAGACTCGTACTCTGGCCTACTGGTGAAGGTCTTAACTCTTATTCTGTCCTAATAGCTAAGGTCTTAGACTCGTACTATGGCCTACAGGTTAAGGTCTTAACTCTTACTCTGGCCTAATAGCTAAGGTCTTAGACTCATACTCTGGCCTACTGGTTAAGGTCTTAACTCTTACTCTGGCCTAATGGTTAAGGTCTTAACTCTAACTCTGGCCTCATTGCTAAGGTCTTAACTCTTACTCTGGCCTAATAGCTAAGGTCTTAGACTCGTACTCTGGCCTAATGGTTAAGGTCTTAACTATTACTCTGGCCTACTGGTTAAGGGATTAACTCTTACTCTGGCCTAATAGCTAAGGTCTTAACTCTTACTCTGGCCTACTGGTTAAGGTCTTAGACTCCTACTCTGGCCTAATAGCTAAGGTCTTAACTCTTTCTCTGGCCTAATAGCTAAGTTCTTAATTCTTACTCTGGCCTAATAGCTAAGGTCTTAACTCTTACTCTGGCCTAATAGCTAAGATCTTAACTCTTACTCTGGCCTAATAGCTAAGGTCTTAGACTCGTACTCTGGCCTACTGGTTAAGGTCTTAACTCTTACTCTGTCCTAATAGCTAAGGTCTTAGACTCGTACTATGGCCTACAGGTTGAGGTCTTAACTCTTACTCTGGCCTAATAGCTAAGGTCTTAGACTCGTACTCTGGCCTACTGGTTAAGGTCTTAACTCTTACTCTGGCCTAATGGTTAAGGTCTTAACTCTTACTCTGGCCTAATAGCTAAGGTCTTAACTCTTACTCTGACCTAATAGCTAAGGTCTTAGACTCTTACTCTGGCCTACTGGTTAAGGTCTTAACTATTACTCTGGCCTACTGGTTAAGGGATTAACTCTTACTCTGGACTAATAGCTAAGGTCTTATCTCTTAATCTGGCCTACTGGTTAAGGTCTTAGACTCCTACTCTGGCCTAATAGCTAAGGTCTTAACTCTTTCTCTGGCCTAATAGCTAAGGTCTTAACTCTTACTCTGGCCTAATAGCTAAGGTCTTAACTCTTACTCTGGCCTAATAGCTAAGATCCTAACTCTTACTCTGGCGTAATAGCTAAGGTCTTAGACTCGTACTCTGGCCTACTGGTTAAGGTCTTAACTCTTACTCTGTCCTAATAGCTAAGGTCTTAGACTCGTACTCTGGCCTACTGGTTAAGGTCTTAACTCTTACTCTGGCCTAATGGTTAAGGTCTTAACTCTTACTCTGGCCTAATAGCTAAGGTCTTAACTCTTACTCTGGCCTAATAGCTAAGGTCTTAGACTCGTACTCTGGCCTACTGGTAAAGGTCTTAACTCTTACTCTGGTCTACTGGTTAAGGTCTTAACACTTACTCTGGCCTACTGGTTAAGGTCTTAACACTTAGTCTGGCCTAAAAGCTAAGGTCTTAGACTCGTACTATGGCCTACAGCTTAAGGTCTTAACTCTTACTCTGGCCTACTGGTTAAGGTCTTAACTCTTACTCTGGCCTAATAGCTAAGGTCTTAACTCTTACTCTGGCCTAATAGCTAAGGTCTTAACTCTTACTCTGGCCTAATAGCTAAGGTCTTAGACTCATACTCTGGCCTAATAGCTAAGGTCTTAACTCTTACTCTGGCCTAATAGCTAAGGTCTTAGACTCGTACTATGGCCTACAGGTTAAGGTCTTAACTCTTACTCTGGCCTACTGGTTAAGGTCTTAACTCTTACTCTTGCCTACTGGTTAAGGTCTTAACTCTTACTCTGGCCTAATAGCTAAGGTTTTATCTCTTACTCTGGCTTATAGCTAAGGTCTTAGACTCTTACTCTGGCCTAATAGCTAAGGTCTTAGACTCGTACTCTGGCCTACTGGTTAAGGTCTTAACTCTTACTCTGGCCTAATAGCTAAGGTCTTAGACTCATACTATGGCCTACTGGTTAAGGTCTTAACTCTTACTCTGGCCAATTGGTTAAGGTCTTAACTCTTACTCTGGCCTAATAGCTAAGGTCTTAGACTCGTACTATGGCCTACTGGTTAAGGTCTTAACTCTTACTCTGCCCTACTGGTTAAGGTCTTAACTCTTACTCTGGCCTAATAGCTAAGGTCTTAGACTCGTACTCTGGCCTACTGGTTAGGGTATTAACTCTTACTCTGGCCTACTGGTTAAGGTCTTAACTCTTACTCTGACCTACTGCTTAAGGTCTTAACTCTTACTCTGGCCTAATAGCTAAGGTTTTAGACTCTTACTCTGGCCTACTGGTTAAGGTCTTAACTCTTACTCTGGCCTAATAGCTAAGGTCTTTTCTCTTACTCTGGCCTAATAGCTAAGGTCTTAACTCTTAGTCTGGCATTATAGCTAAGGTCTTAACTCTTACTCTGGCCTACTGGTTAAGGTCTTAACTCTTACTCTGGCCTAATAGCTAAGGTCTTAACACCTACTCTGGCCTAATAGCTAAGGTCTTAGACTCGTACTCTGGCCTAATGGTTAAGGTCTTAACTCTTACTCTGGACTAATAGCTAAGGTTTTAGACTCGTACCATGGCCTACTGGTTCAGGTCTTAACTCTTACTCTGGCCTAATAGCTGAGGTCTTAACTCTTTCTCTGGCCTAATAACTAAGGTCTTAACTCTTACTCTGGCCTGATAGCTAAGGTCTTAGACTCGTACTCTGGCCTAATGGTTAAGGTCTTAACTCTTACCCTTGCCTAATAGCTAACGTCTTAACTCTTATTCTGGCCTAATGGTTAAGGTCTTAACTCTTACTCTGGCCTAATAGCTAAGGTCTTAACTCTTACTCTGGCCTACTGGTTAAGGTCTTAACTCTTACTCTGGCCTAATAGTTAAGGTCTTAGACTCGTACTCTGGCCTAATTGCTAAGGTCTTAACTCTTACTCTGGCCTAATAGCTAAGGTCTTAACTCTTACTCTGGCCTAATAGCTAAGGTCTTAAATATTACTCTGGCCTACTGGTTAAGGGATTAACTCTTACTCTGGCCTAATAGCTAAGGTCTTAACTCTTACTCTGGCCTACTGGTTAAGGTCTTAGACTCCTACTCTGGCCTAATAGCTAAGGTCTTAACTCTTTCTCTGGCCTAATAGCTAAGGTCTTAACTCTTACTCTGGCCTAATTGCTAAGGTCTTAACTCTTACTCTGGCCTAATAGCTAAGATCTTAACTCTTACTCTGGCCTAATAGCTAAGGTCTTAGACTCGTACTCTGGCCTACTGGTTAAGGTCTTAACGCTTACTCTGTCCTAATAGCTAAGGTCTTAGACTCGTACTATGGCCTACAGGTTAAGGTCTTAACTCTTACTCTGGCCTAATAGCTAAGGTCTTAGACTCGTACTCTGGCCTACTGGTTAAGGTCTTAACTCTTACTCTGGCCTAATGGTTAAGGTCTTAACTCTTACTCTGGCCTAATAGCTAAGGTCTTAACTCTTACTCTGGCCTAATAGCTGAGGTCTTAGACTCTTACTCTGGCCTACTGGTTAAGGTCTTAACTATTACTCTGGCCTACTGGATAAGGGATTAACTCTTACTCTGGCCTAATAGCTAAGGTCTTAACTCTTACTCTGGCCTACTGGTTAAGGTCTTAGACTCCTACTCTGGCCTAATAGCTAAGGTCTTAACTCTTTCTCTGGCCTAATAGCTAAGGTCTTAACTCTTACTCTGGCCTAATAGCTAAGGTCTTAACTCTTACTCTGGCCTAATAGCTAAGATCTTAACAATTACTCTGGCCTAATAGCTAAGGTCTTAGACTCGTACTCTGGCCTACTGGTTAAGGTCTTAACTCTTACTCTGGCCTAATAGCTAAGGTCTTAACTCTTACTCTGGCCTAATAGCTAAGGTCTTAGACTCATACGCTGGCCTAATAGCTAAGGTCTTAACTCTTACTCTGGCCTAATAGCTAAGGTCTTAGACTCGTACTATGGCCTACAGGTTAAGGTCTTAACTCTTACTCTGGCCTACTGGTTAAGGTCTTAACTCTTACTCTTGCCTACTGGTTAAGGTCTTAACTCTTACTTTGGCCTAATAGCTAAGGTCTTAACTCTTACTCTGGCCTAATAGCTAAGGTCTTAGACTCTTACTCTGGCCTAATAGCTAAGGTCTTAGACTTGTACACTGGCCTACTGGTTAATGTCTTAACTCTTACTCTGGCCTAATAGCTAAGGTCTTATACTCATACTATGGCCTACTGGTTAAGGTCTTAACTCTTACTCTGGCCTATTGGTTAAGGTCTTAACTCTTACTCTGGCCTAATAGCTAAGGTCTTAGACTCGTACTATGGCCTACTGGTTAAGGTCTTAACTCTTACTCTGCCCTACTGGTTAAGGTCTTAACTCTTACTCTGGCCTAATAGCTAAGGTCTTAGACTCGTACTCTGGCCTACTGGTTAGGGTCTTAACTCTTACTCTGGGCTACTGGTTAAGGTCTTAACTCTTACTCTGACCTACTGCTTAAGGTCTTAACTCTTACTCTGGCCTAATAGCTAAGGTCTTAACTCTTACTCTGGCCTAATAGCTAAGGTCTTTTCTCTTACTCTGGCTTAATAGCTAAGGTCTTAACTCTTACTCTGGCATTATAGCTAAGGTCTTAACTCTTACTCTGGCCTACTGGTTAAGGTCTTAACTCTTACTCTGGCCTAATAGCTAAGGTCTTAACTCTTACTCTGGCCTAATAGCTAAGGTCTTAACTCCTACTCTGGCCTAATAGCTAAGGTCTTAGACTCGTACTCTGGCCTAATGGTTAAGGTCTTAACTCTTACTCTGGACTAATAGCTAAGGTTTTAGACTCGTACTCTGGCCTACTGGTTAAGGTCTTAACTCTTACTCTGGCCTAATAGCTGAGGTCTTAACTCTTTCTCTGGCCTAATAACTAAGGTCTTAACTCTTACTCTGGCCTGATAGCTAAGGTCTTAGACTCGTACTCTGGCCTAATGGTTAAGGTCTTAACTCTTACCCTGGCCTAATAGCTAACGTCTTAACTCTTATTCTGGCCTAATGGTTAAGGTCTTAACTCTTACTCTGGCCTAATAGCTAAGGTCTTAACTCTTACTCTGGCCTACTGGTTAAGGTCTTAACTCTTACTCTGGCCTAATAGTTAAGGTCTTAGACTCGTACTCTGGCCTAATTGCTAAGGTCTTAACTCTTACTCTGGCCTAATAGCTAAGGTCTTAGACTCGTACTCTGGCCTAATGGTTAAGGTCTTAACTATTACTCTGGCCTACTGGTTAAGGGATTAACTCTTACTCTGGCCTAATAGCTAAGGTCTTAACTCTTACTCTGGCCTACTGGTTAAGGTCTTAGACTCCTACTCTGGCCTAATAGCTAAGGTCTTAACTCTTTCTCTGGCCTAATAGCTAAGGTCTTAACTCTTACTCTGGCCTAATAGCTAAGGTCTTAACTCTTACTCTGGCCTAATAGCTAAGATCTTAACTCTTACTCTGGCCTAATAGCTAAGGTCTTAGACTCGTACTCTGGCCTACTGGTTAAGGTCTTAACTCTTACTCTGTCCTAATAGCTAAGGTCTTAGACTCGTACTATGGCCTACAGGTTAAGGTCTTAACTCTTACTCTGGCCTAATAGCTAAGGTCTTAGACTCGTACTCTGGCCTACTGGTTAAGGTATTAACTCTTACTATGGCCTAATGGTTAAGGTCTTAACTCTTACTCTGGCCTAATAGCTAAGGTCTTAACTCTTACTCTGGCCTACTGGTTAAGGTCTTAGACTCCGACTCTGGCCTAATAGCTAAGGTCTTAACTCTTACTCTGGCCTGATAGCTAAGGTCTTAGACTCGTACTCTGGCCTAATAGCTAAGGTCTTAGACTCGTACTCTGGCCTAATGGTTAAGGTCCTAACTCTTACTCTGGCCTAATAGCTAAGGTCTTAGACTCGTACTCTGGCCTAATAACTAAGGTCTTAGACTCGTACTCTGGCCTAATGGTTAAGGTCTTAACTCTTACTCTGGCCTAATAGCTAAGGTCTTAGACTCGTACTCTGGCCTAATAGCTAAGGTCTTAGACTCGTACTCTGGCCTAATGGTTAACGTCTTAACTCTTACTCTGGCCTACAGGTTAAGGTCTTAACTCTTACTCTGGCCTAATAGCTAAGGTCTTAGACTCTTACTCTGGCCTACTGGTTAAGGTCTTAACTCTTACTCTGGCCTAATAGATAAGGTCTTAGACTCGTATTCTGGCCTAATTGCTAAGGTCTTAACTCTTACTCTGGCCTAATAGCTAAGGTCTTAGACTCGTACTCTGGCCTAATGGTTAAGGTCTTAACTATTACTCTGGCCTACTGGTTAAGGGATTAACTCTTACTCTGGCCTAATAGCTAAGGTCTTAACTCTTACTCTGGCCTACTGGTTAAGGTCTTAGACTCCTACTCTGGCCTAATAGCTAAGGTCTTAACTCTTTCTCTGGCCTAATAGCTAAGGTCTTAACTCTTACTCTGGCCTAATAGCTAAGGTCTTAACTCTTACTCTGGCCTAATAGCTAAGATCTTAACTCTTACTCTGGCCTAATAGCTAAGGTCTTAGACTCGTACTCTGGCCTACTGGTTAAGGTCTTAACGCTTACTCTGTCCTAATAGCTAAGGTCTTAGACTCTTACTCTGGCCTACTGGTTAAGGTCTTAACTATTACTCTGGCCTACTGGTTAAGGGATTAACTCTTACTCTGGCCTAATAGCTAAGGTCTTAACTCTTACTCTGGCCTACTGGTTAAGGTCTTAGACTCCTACTCTGGCCTAATATCTAAGGTCTTAACTCTTACTCTGGCCTAATAGCTAAGGTCTTAACTCTTACTCTGGCCTAATAGCTAAGGTCTTAGACTCATACTCTGGCCTAATAGCTAAGGTCTTAACTCTTACTCTGGCCTAATAGCTAAGGTCTTAGACTCGTACTATGGCCTACAGGTTAAGGTCTTAACTCTTACTCTGGCCTACTGGTTAAGGTCTTAACTCTTACTCTTGCCTACTGGTTAAGGTCTTAACTCTTACTCTGGCCTAATAGCTAAGGTCTTATCTCTTACTCTGGCCTAATAGCTAAGGTCTTAGACTCTTACTCTGGCCTAATAGCTAAGGTCTTAGACTCGTACTCTGGCCTACTGGTTAAGGTCTTAACTCTTACTCTGGCCTAATAGCTAAGGTCTTAGACACATACTATGGCCTACTGGTTAAGGTCTTAACTCTTACTCTGGCCTATTGGTTAAGGTCTTAACTCTTACTCTGGCCTAATAGCTAAGGTCTTAGACTCATACTATGGCCAACTGGTTAAGGTCTTAACTCTTACTCTGCCCTACTTTTTAAGGTCTTAACTCTTACTCTGGCCTAATAGCTAAGGTCTTAGACTCGTACTCTGGCCTACTGGTTAGGGTATTAACTCTTACTCTGGCCTACTGGTTAAGGTCTTAACTCTTACTCTGACCTACTGCTTAAGGTCTTAACTCTTACTCTGGCCTAATAGCTAAGGTCTTAGACTCTTACTCTGGCCTACTGGTTAAGGTCTTAACTCTTACTCTGGCCTAATAGCTAAGGTCTTTTCTCTTACTCTGGCCTAATAGCTAAGGTCTTAACTCTTAGTCTGGCATTATAGCTAAGGTCTTAACTCTTACTCTGGCCTACTGGTTAAGGTCTTAACTCTTACTCTGGCCTAATAGCTAAGGTCTTAACTCCTACTCTGGCCTAATAGCTAAGGTCTTAGACTCGTACTCTGGCCTAATGGTTAAGGTCTTAACTCTTACTCTGGACTAATAGCTAAGGTTTTAGACTCGTACCATGGCCTACTGGTTCAGGTCTTAACTCTTACTCTGGCCTAATAGCTGAGGTCTTAACTCTTTCTCTGGCCTAATAACTAAGGTCTTAACTCTTACTCTGGCCTGATAGCTAAGGTCTTAGACTCGTACTCTGGCCTAATGGTTAAGGTCTTAACTCTTACCCTTGCCTAATAGCTAACGTCTTAACTCTTATTCTGGCCTAATGGTTAAGGTCTTAACTCTTACTCTGGCCTAATAGCTAAGGTCTTAACTCTTACTCTGGCCTACTGGTTAAGGTCTTAACTCTTACTCTGGCCTAATAGTTAAGGTCTTAGACTCGTACTCTGGCCTAATTGCTAAGGTCTTAACTCTTACTCTGGCCTAATAGCTAAGGTCTTAGACTCGTACTCTGGCCTAATGGTTAAGGTCTTAACTATTACTCTGGCCTACTGGTTAAGGGATTAACTCTTACTCTGGCCTAATAGCTAAGGTCTTAACTCTTACTCTGGCCTACTGGTTAAGGTCTTAGACTCCTACTCTGGCCTAATAGCTAAGGTCTTAACTCTTTCTCTGGCCTAATAGCTAAGGTCTTAACTCTTACTCTGGCCTAATAGCTAAGGTCTTAACTCTTACTCTGGCCTAATAGCTAAGATCTTAACTCTTACTCTGGCCTAATAGCTAAGGTCTTAGACTCGTACTCTGGCCTACTGGTTAAGGTCTTAACTCTTACTCTGGCCTAATAGCTAAGGTCTTAGACTCGTACTCTGGCCTACTGGTTAAGGTCTTAACTCTTACTCTGGCCTAATGGTTAAGGTCTTAACTCTTACTCTGGCCTAATAGCTAAGGTCTTAACTCTTACTCTGGCCTAATAGCTAAGGTCTTAGACTCTTACTCTGGCCTACTGGTTAAGGTCTTAACTATTACTCTGGCCTACTGGTTAAGGGATTAACTCTTACTCTGGCCTAATAGCTAAGGTCTTAACTCTTACTCTGGCCTACTGGTTAAGGTCTTAGACTCCTACTCTGGCCTAATACCTAAGGTCTTAACTCTTTCTCTGGCCTAATAGCTAAGGTCTTAACTCTTACTCTGGCCTAATAGCTAAGGTCTTAACTCTTACTCTGGCCTAATAGCTAAGATCTTAACTCTTACTCTGGCCTAATAGCTAAGGTCTTAGACTCGTACTCTGGCCTACTGGTTAAGGTCTTAACTCTTACTCTGGCCTAATAGCTAAGGTCTTAACTCTTACTCTGGCCTAATAGCTAAGGTCTTAACTCTTACTCTGGCCTAATACCTAAGGTCTTAGATTCATACGCTGGCCTAATAGCTAAGGTCTTAACTCTTACTCTGGCCTAATGGTCTTAGACTCGTACTATGGCCTACAGGTTAAGGTCTTAACTCTTACTCTGGCCTACTGGTAAAGGTCTTAACTCTTACTCTTGCCTACTGGTTAAGGTCTTAACTCTTACTCTGGCCTAATAGCTAAGGTCTTAACTCTTACTCTGGCCTAATAGCTAAGGTCTTAGACTCTTACTCTGGCCTAATAGCTAAGGTCTTAGACTCGTACTCTGGCCTACTGGTTAAGGTCTTAACTCTTACTCTGGCCTACTAGCTAAGGTCTTAGACTCATACTATGGTCTACTGGTTAAGGTCTTAACTCTTACTCTGGCCTATTGGTTAAGGTCTTAACTCTTACTCTGGCCTAATAGCTAAGGTCTTAGACTCGTACTATGGCCTACTGGTTAAGGTCTTAACTCTTACTCTGCCCTACTGGTTAAGGTCTTAACTCTTACTCTGGCCTAATAGCTAAGGTTTTAGACTCGTACTCTGGCCTACTGGTTAGGGTCTTAACTCTTACTCTGGCCTACTGGTTAAGGTCTTAACTCTTACTCTGACCTACTGCTTAAGGTCTTAACTCTTACTCTGGCCTAATAGCTAAGGTCTTAACTCTTACTCTGGCCTAATAGCTAAGGTCTTTTCTCTTACTCTGGCCTAATAGCTAAGGTCTTAACTCTTACTCTGGCATTATAGCTAAGGTCTTAACTCTTACTCTGGCCTACTGGTTAAGGTCTTAACTCTTATGCTGGCCTAATAGCTAAGGTCTTAACTCTTACTCTGGCCTGATAGCTAAGGTCTTAGACTCGTACTCTGGCCTAATGGTTAAGGTCTTAACTCTTACCCTTGCCTAATAGCTAACGTCTTAACTCTTATTCTGGCCTAATGGTTAAGGTCTTAACTCTTACTCTGGCCTAATAGCTAAGGTCTTAACTCTTACTCTGGCCTACTGGTTAAGGTCTTAACTCTAACTCTGGCCTAATAGTTAAGGTCTTAGACTCGTACTCTGGCCTAATTGCTAAGGTCTTAACTCTTACTCTGGCCTAATATCTAAGGTCTTAGACTCGTACTCTGGCCTAATGGTTAAGGTCTTAACTATTACTCTGGCCTACTGGTTAAGGGATTAACTCTTACTCTGGCCTAATAGCTAAGGTCTTAACTCTTACTCTGGCCTACTGGTTAAGGTCTTAGACTCCAACTCTGGCCTAATAGCTAAGGTCTTAACTCTTTCTCTGGCCTAATAGCTAAGGTCTTAACTCTTACTCTGGCCTAATAGCTAAGGTCTTAACTCTTACTCTGGCCTAATAGCTAAGATCTTAACTCTTACTCTGGCCTAATAGCTAAGGTCTTAGACTCGTACTCTGGCCTACTGGTTAAGGTCTTAACTCTTACTCTGGCCTAATAGCTAAAGTCTTAGACTCGTACTCTGGCCTACTGGTTAAGGTCTTAACTCTTACTCTGGCCTAATGGTTAAGGTCTTAACTCTTACTCTGGCCTAATAGCTAAGGTCTTAACTCTTACTCTGGCCTAATAGCTAAGGTCTTAGACTCTTACTCTGGCCTACTGGTTAAGGTCTTAACTCTTACTCTGGCCTACTGGTTAAGGTCTTAGACTCCTACTCTGGCCTAATACCTAAGGTCTTAACTCTTTCTCTGGCCTAATAGCCAAGGTCTTAACTCTTACTCTGGCCTACTGGTTAAGGTCTTAACTCTTACTCTGGCCTAATAGCTAAGGTCTTAACTCTTACTCTGGCCTAATAGCTAAGGTCTTAACTCTTACTCTGGCCTAATAGCTAAGGTCTTAGATTCATACGCTGGCCTAATAGCTAAGGTCTTAACTCTTACTCTGGCCTAATGGTCTTAGACTCGTACTATGGCCTACAGGTTAAGGTCTTAACTCTTACTCTGGCCTACTGGTTAAGGTCTTAACTCTTACTCTTGCCTACTGGTTAAGGTCTTAACTCTTACTCTGGCCTAATAGCTAAGGTCTTAACTCTTACTCTGGCCTAATAGCTAAGGTCTTAGACTCTTACTCTGGCCTAATAGCTAAGGTCTTAGACTCGTACTCTGGCCTACTGGTTAAGGTCTTAACTCTTACTCTGGCCTACTAGCTAAGGTCTTAGACTCATACTATGGCCTACTGGTTAAGGTCTTAACTCTTACTCTGGCCTATTGGTTAAGGTCTTAACTCTTACTCTGGCCTAATAGCTAAGGTCTTAGACTCGTACTATGGCCTACTGGTTAAGGTCTTAACTCTTACTCTGCCCTACTGGTTAAGGTCTTAACTCTTACTCTGGCCTAATAGCTAAGGTTTTAGACTCGTACTCTGGCCTACTGGTTAGGGTCTTAACTCTTACTCTGGCCTACTGGTTAAGGTCTTAACTCTTACTCTGGCCTAATAGCTAAGGTCTTAACTCTTACTCTGGCCTAATAGCTAAGGTCTTTTCTCTTACTCTGGCCTAATAGCTAAGGTCTTAACTCTTACTCTGGCATTATAGCTAAGGTCTTAACTCTTACTCTGGCCTACTGGTTAAGGTCTTAACTCTTACTCTGGCCTAATAGCTAAGGTCTTAACTCTTACTCTGGCCTAATAGCTAAGGTCTTAACTCCTACTCTGGCCTAATAGCTAAGGTCTTAGACTCGTACTCTGGCCTAATGGTTAAGGTCTTAACTCTTACTCTGGACTAATAGCTAAGGTTTTAGACTCGTACTCTGGCCTACTGGTTAAGGTCTTAACTCTTACTCTGGCCTAATAGCTGAGGTCTTAACTCTTTCTCTGGCCTAATAACTAAGGTCTTAACTCTTACTCTGGCCTGATAGCTAAGGTCTTAGACTCGTACTCTGGCCTAATGGTTAAGGTCTTAACTCTTACCCTGGCCTAATAGCTAACGTCTTAACTCTTATTCTGGCCTAATGGTTAAGGTCTTAACTCTTACTCTGGCCTAATAGCTAAGGTCTTAACTCTTACTCTGGCCTACTGGTTAAGGTCTTAACTCTTACTCTGGCCTAATAGTTAAGGTCTTAGACTCGTACTCTGGCCTAATTGCTAAGGTCTTAACTCTTACTCTGGCCTAATAGCTAAGGTCTTAGACTCGTACTCTGGCCTAATGGTTAAGGTCTTAACTATTACTCTGGCCTACTGGTTAAGGGATTAACTCTTACTCTGGCCTAATAGCTAAGGTCTTAACTCTTACTCTGGCCTACTGGTTAAGGTCTTAGACTCCTACTCTTGCCTAATAGCTAAGGTCTTAACTCTTTCTCTGGCCTAATAGCTAAGGTCTTAACTCTTACTCTGGCCTAATAGCTAAGGTCTTAACTCTTACCT